>NC_060976.1:2833587-2898587 GCF_910589235.1 Vespa crabro
TTCCAAGGAATGAGAACGTTTTGGAATGAACGTTTCTATGAAGAGGATGAGAAATAGAAAGAGAGATAGAGATAGAGAGAGAGAGAGAGAGAGAGAGAGAGAGAGAGAGAGAAAACGAAGAAGGGTGAGTGAAACGGATATTGTTTTATTTTATAGAATATCTCAACGTCGATAAGAAAACTCAATAATAGAATCATTTCATTAACATGTTAAATCTCTAATGGATAATGATTTATAATACATGATTTTTATTTTGTTTATTTATTTTCTTTTTTTCTTTTATTTACTTTACAAACATTACATAAGATTGATTTATTAAGATATATCACGAATTAATTATATCTGTATTATAATATCCTGACAAAAACTGTATTCCTTTATTTTAATTATTTATTATGGATGAAAGAAAGAAATGAGAATGTATTAGATAAACAATATCTCGCTCTCTCTCTCTGTCTCTCTCTCTCTCTCTCTCTCTCTCTCTCTCTCTCTCACATTCTAATCATTCGTCATTGACAATATTCTCGTACACATTCTTAAATATATTTCATGTAAATATATTATCCGCAATTGTGCGTATTTGTATCGTATTTTACGATACGATAGGGAATCCTTAATGAGATATTAATCAGTACGATGAAGTGGACGTAACTACCGGCTTCTGTTAGAGAAAGTGATAGAGACAGAGAAAAGAGAGAGAGAGAGAGAGAGAGAGAGAGGAACGATACTCTTGTACATATATATGTATGTACATACCTACATACATACATACATACATATATATATATATATATGTAGAATCTAGATGTCGTACGTTAGGAAGGCGTAGCACGTTTTCCCACGAGCCTTCCTGATCGTTGAAAAATTTTCCGCTTACGCGGTACTCCGAACATTCTCTCTTTCTCTCTCTCTCTCTCTCTCTCATTTCTACCTACCTACGTATGTACGTAGGTAGATATATACATACATATATACATTGTACATACCTACGTAGTACGTACCAAAATAACACTCATCTTTTTCTCCGCTTTACGACAATATATCCTTTTTGATTCGAAGTTCACGATTAAAGCTTTTACGACTTTATCAGATAAAAATATAAAGGAAATTAAAAAAAAGGAAAAGGAAAGAAGGATAAAATAAAAAAGAAGAATAAAAATAAAATACACACACATATATATATATATATATATATATATCTTTGTTGAACAATATAAAAGGATAAATTATTAATAAACTCACCGGTCATAGATGGTAGAACGATCTCGGCGCAAAGATAGACGATAGCGAGACGAAAAAGCCACATCCTCGGCCTTCCTCACGCCTCTTTACCCTTAAAACAACTTCCACGCTCCCTTGGCACACTACTCCTCCTCCTCCTCCTCCCCCTCCTCCTCTTCCTCCTCCTCCTCCGTTCTACGAACGAAAGAAGAAGCCGCTACTACGACGAGCAATCACGTTTCATTTTCACTTTCTCGAAGCTACCGGAAACGGGCTTCTCTCTCTCTCTCTCTCTCTCTCTCTCTCACTCACGCCCTCTCTCTCTCTCTCTCTCTATTCTTCTCTATTCCTCTCTCTCTTTCTCTCTCTATCTCTGTCTCTTTGTATCCCTTTCTCTCTCTCTCTCTCTCTCTCTCTCTCTCTCTCTCTCTCTCTCTCTCTCTCTCTCTCTCTCTCTTTCTATCTCTCTCTTATTCGCGTTAAATGATATAAATAAATAAATAAGCTATTCTATGAAATAAGATACGAATGATATATAAATTCGTCGAGGACGATGAAACAGAGAAGAGAATACAATCGCCGACGATTACCGGTCCTCGGAAGGCGAAAGACTGAGGGAACTTGTACGTTCGCCACTAGTCAGAGCCATTCCTTCGACGACTCCCTGCCATTTCCAATCTCTGTTCTCTCACAACATGACGACGAACGGAGCACCGAAGCCTGTCTCGCGAGAGAATCTCTCTTTCCTTTCACGGAGTGCCTCGATCTCGGCTATAGGTAGGATATATATCCTACCTAGCTTCTTCGTTTTATTCCTCTTTTTATTTCTCGTTTACTCTCTCCTTCTCTCTCTCTCTCTCTCTCTCTCTCTCTCTCTCTCTCTCGCTGTGTGTGTGTGTTTTTCTATATATGTCTCCCTGTCTCTTCTTATTCTGTATATAAAGCGCACTCGCTCTGATACTTTTTAGTTCGATCACCACTTATTCCGCTCTCTTTGTGTCAAAAGTAAAAAAAAGGTAAACGTATATAAAAAGTTACGAGTCGTCCGACTCGTTTTTCGAGAAATTCGATTGATTTCTAGTTCATGGCGAACATAGTGTCTTTGACATTGATAAAAGTAAAATGTAAATCAAGGATTGGCAATTTATGGATAGAGTTACTTTTAATCGCTATTGTGATTCCAAAAGATCCTTTTATAAAGATACGAATGACAATGAAAGGGGAGAAGAGAAGATGGGAAGGATGGCGAGTGGGTAGGTGGAGGTGGGGACGTGGAGGAGTAACAAATTAAACGACACTCTTCGCAATCGTATTTACGCGATAATAACACTCGTGATCCTTTATTTCAATCGAAATACGACGATATTAAGACGGAAGAAATTTATTCGTTCTAATTCTTTATCCGTTCATCCTTTTTCCAATTTTTTACGGCGTGTATATTGATACACTTAAAATGTAAAATGTTTTATTCTTTTTTTTTTTTTTCGTTTTAACGAAATTATTGGTTAAATAAAAAAAAAATACAATATACTTGCGTGTAACTCGATAGAACATTCTAATCGTATCTAAGAGAAAATATGTATATACTATCATCTGTTTGTATTAATAAATTTATTATAATCATATCGAATTTATCTATGTATTAGATTGATTTTTATGTTTCTCACAAGAGGGAAAGAAAAAAAGGAAAAGAAATGAAAAGAAAAAATATGGAAAGGAAAAAAAGAAGAAAGCTCGCAAAACTCGTACGAATTTTCGTATACACGTATATATATATATATATGTATATATGTATAGAAAGAGATAGATAGGTTGATATACATCTACCAACCAACAGCATACGTTTTTTCTCCCGTTTGTTATCCGACGATATGCGGACTTGCTATAAACCTTTTCTGGCTGATATTCCAAATATTTCAATATACGGAATTCGATGCGGCGAAACTTACGATTTAACTATGGCATCGTTATCGGACCATGAAAACCCAACGAAGAATTTAATAAAATGTATCACAAGCAGCCATTCGAACTATCGTCTCTATTTTTCATTCGATGAAATCGATCGAATGTAAATATTCAAATTTTTTTCCCTCCCCCCGATATGTTTTCTTCGAAATGACGGTATTGTAACTTTTTATTCAAAATATTCAATCGATGACCGACGTCTTAAATAATCTTCGATGACTCTCGTTAAATTTAAGAAAAAAGAAAAATTTATTCGACAAAAAAAAAAAAGAAAAGAAAAAGGGAAAAAAAAGAAATCATTATCTTTTCGTTTCAGAAGCTGAAAACTATGCAAATGTCGCAAACGGAAATAGAAAACAACGAAGCTGTCGAAACTTCGATAACACAACATTTTGCTCGTTTGCACGGCGTCCTACAGAATATCGAAAGAAGAATGATCGATAAAGTTCATGAACAGAATAATAGCTATATTAAGAATATCACGGAACTCGAGACCCAACTGAAGTCCCATCAAAATCAATTACAGGGAGCATTATTGGTACGTTGTTCTTATGTATTTCTTTTGCCTTAATATATATATATATATATATATTTATTTATTTATTTATTTATTTATTTATTCTTGAAAAAAGGAAGAAAAAGAAAAAAAAAAAAAAGATAAGAAATAATTCTTTCGTGCCAAGTTAAAAATCATTAATATAAATGACGTAGCTACGATAAAATATTTCTTTTAATATCTCACGTACACGACTTACAATTAGACTACTTTCATAATCACTTACTTCTTACATATATGTAGGGCCATGAAACTGTGCAACCGGTTTGGTTATTCGAGAGTTCGAGCACGAGCTCCGTTTATCGACAATATCGAAACGCTAGAATTTATTGGATATGCACGTAAAATTCAATTTGATATGGTATATAAATTTTTTCATGCTGGCCCTAAAGACGCATAAGAAAAAAAAATATAACTTGTTCTCATAATACTTAGAAAAAGTAAATTTTTCTTTTTTTTCTTTTCTTACGAAAAATCTTTTTGCCTCGTGCTTCGTTTTTTGTTTTGTTTTGTTTGTTTGTTTTTTTTTTTTTTTTCTACGTTTCGTTCTTTTTCACTTTCTTAAGATAAAGAAAGGACAAAAAAAACAGCTTGCAACAATTTTATCATTCGAGTCTTCTCTCTCTCTCTCTCTCTCTCTCTCTCTCTTTTTTTTCTGATCCACGTCTACCCTTGAAAAAGCTTCAAGCGACCATAATCATAAACTCGCGAAAGTTAAGAAAAAAGAGAATCCGCTCACGTGGACTCTGTCCCTCTTCATCGTCGTTACAAACGATATCGTTGTCTTCCACCAGATTTTTGCATTCACCTCGTGTTCTTTATAATCTTCTCTCGACAAGCAAAGAAAAACCCTGTAATACTTATCGTTCGGCATTTAACGATAATTTAATGCCATAGTTAAAAGTCCTTCAAATGTCACGCAATACTGAATACTATCTTTTCTTTTTTTTTTTTTTTCCTTTTTTTTTTCTCTTTCTTTCTTTTTTTTTTCTTTCTTTTTCTTTTTCTTTTTCTTTTTCTTTCTTTTGGTATTATCATTATTTTACAGGTAGCCTCTACCGCGAAAGAGAATATCAAAAGAATCGATTTGGAAAATGTCATATGCAAATTGAAAGATATCGCCGATGTACCTTGTCACTTGATAAAGGAATCACTTATTAACGAGGACAAAATAATGTAAGTTTTAAAAGTGTATCGTAATGAAGGAAAAAAAAAAACAAAAAAAAAAAAAAGAAGAAAAAAGTTTAAAACAAAAGAAAAAAGAGACGGACTTTTTATTACTAGGGAGAAAAAAAAATATTTGTGCAAGAGACTTTTTTTTTTTTTTCTTTTTTTCTTATTCCTTAAAATATCGATCTTTTTCTCATTACAGATTTAAACCCGACGAAAGCATCATCGATGTTCTAGAAAAACACTGTACTCTTCAGATACCTTCGAAGATGCAATTCTATCTATTGCGTACCAAACTCTTGCCCGAAAATTACCAAGTGGAACCTTTGGATAACACCATAGCCATTTCGAATAGTAAAGAAATCTCTTCGAATTGTCGTCATTGCGAAGAAATCGTTTGATTTCTTGTTTCTTTTTCTTTTTTCTTTTTTTCTTTTTTTTTTTTCTTTTTCTTTTTCTTCTCTTTTTTTTTACGCGGTTACCATTAAATTCGTTTCTCGTTACGCCACAATGTTTCGCAAGTTGAAGAGGAGCAACACAGTCCAATGGCTTGGTGGTTCCCTCCGAATGCCTATTTTCTACCGACTTATTTTTTTACTGGGGGAAAAAAAAAAAAAGAAAAAAGAAAATGAAGAAAAAGAAAAAGAATATTTAACGTCGCGACATCGTTCTATTCTCGTTTCAATTGCTCCCTGTAATAATAACTTTCAAATAAGCATAACTTTTTATTCCCCTCCATCGTCGTTAATCACGAACGTGTGCTATAGTAATTATGATTTTTTTTTTTTTCCCCTTTAACAATACAAATATTTTACGATATATAACGAAACATCCGTCGAATCTTTCGTGCGATTATGAAGATAATTAACATTATTAAAAAAAAAAAAAAAAAAAAAAAAAGGTAAAGAAAGAAGGTGAAAATTATTTCAATGGAGATGAATTATTTAAATATTTCTTTTAATTCAATAGATCCCTCGATGGAAGAAGAACTTTCGGTTCTACCAAACAAAACCATTTCCGTGACTTCTCTTTCTTCTGGAAATACCGAAAGCTCCCTTCGATTGGAATGTAAGTAACTTATGCTATAAAAAAAAAAAAAAAAGAAAGAAAAGAAAAGAAAAAAGATAAAGAAAAAAAAGGGAAAAAAAAAGGATCGAATTAATATTATCCTATCTGTATTTAACGAGAACATCGTTTTATATAGTTCCACGAATGGGTATGATAAAAATCAATCGAATCACCGATCGACAGATAAATCGACAATTGTTTGGCTAAAGCCAAAACTGGTTCGTTTCGCTTTTCCAATCCTCTTTTCAATACTTTTTCGAATTGTTTTATCTTCGACGATTGATCGAGACTATATGATTCGACACAATCGCAGATTTGCTCATTAAAGCGAACGAACGCAGTGATTCAAAGAGATTTCGAACGGGAGGGAGAGAGAGAGAGAGAGAGAGAAAATATCATTGTTCTCTCGTGTCATAACACGTTTCAATGAGCCATTGTAAAATGGATTGCCTACTCGTGACTGAACTTTCACCTACGAATGCGTTAAAGAACAATGGACAACGATTCTTCCTTCGAACTCTCATGTAAAACGCGCGCGAAAATCATTTTTGAATACCAACAGGTATATCACGAAACGGTACACAATAATATTTATTATTTTTAATCAAAAAAAATAAAAAAATAAAAAAATAAAAAAAAAAAAGTAAAAATAAAAATAAAAAAGAAAAAAAAAAGAAAGAAAGAAAGAAAAAACAATTCATTCATGCATTTCAATGAACGAATTATTCATCGATCTTAATCGATAAATCGATCCATGATCCATGATCGATCTTCATTTATTTCCAGTCTTGTGTATATATATATATATATATATATATAATTCAATTTATTACAGATCTCGCGATCCGACTAATCAGATTCTTTTTTTAATGTATTTTAAAGCTTATGAATTGGTTAAAGTACTGAAGGTCGTCGATCCTTCCTGCTTTTACGTTCGAAATATGTCGACTCAGAAGCAAGCGGAAAAATTAACGAACGATCTTGAAGCTTATAGCACGAACGCGATCAATCCAACAAATGATATTATCGGTATATATAATAAAAATTTCTTTTATATACGAAATTCATTGTCCGTCGTATTTCTCCGTTTAAAAATTAATTCATACATTCAATATTGTTAAAATTGTTAATACGTTTCTTAATCGTTATTATATTTACAGTCGGTACAATGTATATGTTAAAATATTGCACGCGACGGGAAAAAAAATGGCAACGTGGGAAGGTCATAAAAATTAACTTAAATCAAAACGGCGATAAAACCTACGACATATTGTACGTCGACAATGGATACATCGAACGTAATGTATCGATTAAACGCTTTAAGCTGATACCATATTATTTGGCAGCAGTACCTATATTGGCAACAAAATGTTCCCTCCACAACATCTCACCGACGAATGATCGTTGGAGCAAGAGTGCTACCGATACATTTCGTAAATTAATTAATAAGTAAGTAAATACGTCCGATTTAAGGCGATATTTTCATTTTATTTATTCTTTCCTCTTTCTATTTTTTCTTCCTTGTTTTAATGAATATAGAGAACGTCGCTCGTAATAAAAAGAAAATTAAAAAAAAAAAAAAAAAAAAGAAAAAGAAAAAATACTCTCATCTCTCTTTTCGTCGTCTTACAGAAATGATTCACTATTGATGTACGTCGTTCATACCGTTGGCAATATACATTATGTCGATCTTTGTTTCAAATCGAATAATCCGCAAGAAGAAAATAACTCGATACGCGATTTAATGATATTTATGAAACATGGCACCCTTATGTCGTCCCAGAAATTAAAGGCAAATAAATTAAATTTTCTAGAAAATTTCACGAAATTATTATATATGTATATATGTGTGTGTGTGTGTGTGTGTGTGTGTGTGTGTGTGTGTGTGTGTGTATGTGTATGTGTATATTTGATCGTTTCTTTTTATCATTTGCAGATATTAAATCCATTACCAATAGTCATTTACTTTCACGAGGAACTTGAAATGGAGATATACGTTTACGTTACAGTTCAACACGTCGAATCACCCAACTCCATATACGTTACGAAGGTAAAGAGAAAACTCCATAATCTTCTTTCTCAATTTATATTCGAATTAATTATTGAAAAGCTTCGCATCTGCGTTCTATTTAAAATATCTGTCGTCTTCGTTGCTCTTCATTTTGCAGATTGGAGAAAATCGTAAACATATCAACAAACTTATGAAGGACATGATGTTGTTTTACAAAAAGAATTCAGGACGTAATACGTTAACCTGTCCTCTTGAAATAAGTAAATAATTAATTTAATCGTTTGTAAACATAATAAAGATGTTCCCAATCTAATTATCGTTATTATTATTATTATAATAATAATTATTATTATTATTATCAGATACTCCATGCGCGTTATACTCAAATGGAATATGGTATCGTGGATTAATCAAGAAAATCATTAATGAAAAATATATCGATGTATTTTGTGTTGATTTTGGATATACTATTACATCGGAACATAATATGTTAAAATCATTGCCGCATTATTACATGAGCAGTAGAATGCAGGTAATGTATATTTTTACAATTGTTATCATTTAATAAAATTATCATTACTATTATTAATTCACGTTATATTATTGTTAAATATAGGCGATACATATTTCCTTGAAAGATTTAACTCCATTGTCCGAAGATCATAATCAATGGAGTTTACAGACAATACAGATAACGAAGCTACAATTGACGAATAAAAATGTCAAAATTATATCTATGTTTAAAAATGAAAATATTTATGACGTTTATTTATATATTAACAATATTAATTTCAATTCTATGTTAATCAATAAAGGTTTCGCCGAACCAATAGGACCAATGTAAGAGACGACTCTTCAAAAATTTCTTTCAACAAAATTAACGATTGATTGATTGATTGATTGATTGATTAATTAATTAATTAATTAATTAATAGACCTATCTGACATCTAACATTATATTGATTTTTAGCGCGTTGATATATCAGGAGAACAAAGATTTGTTATCTTTGAAACAGGATAGAAATGAAGAAAATAAAAATCCTTTACCGATCGATGTAAAATGGAATAACGAAGAAACAATGACAAATGATCAACCGATGATCGAATCCGATCCCTTTAAAGTATCCATTCAAGTGCATAAAGCGATATCGCCCGATTGTATTTATGTTTCTGACGTGTCACGCGAAGAAGGAAAGTTTATATTCATGTCGAAGTTACAAGATTTTTATAGAAAATATCATTCACCTCAAGAAAAGAACTGGACGAAGGATTCCGTTTGTGTCGTTTATTCGAAAAAAGATAAAAGTTATTTTCGCGCTTATATATTAAACGTCATTACGTCGAAAGAAGTTCTAGTATCATTTTATGATATGGCAATCGAGGAAATAATTCCAATTGAGCATATACAACCGTTAGATCGACAATTTCGACAAGAACCGGCATATATATTTAAAGTTAAGCTCGCCGGTATTTTACCATGTGGCGGTTCAAAAATCTGGCCTTCCGTGTCTTGTCAAAAATTGTCAGAAATAATAGACGAAAATCAAAGTTCACAATTTTATATTACGAAAATGGTAAGTTTATTATAAATCATATGAAAAATTAGAAAATTAAATCATAGGATTTCATATATGATGTGTAATAATTTTTTCTTTTTATATATATATATATATATATTTTTTTTTTTTTATATATTTTATAGTCGGACATGGAACAGAATAAAGAGATAATACCCGTTCAACTGTGGATGAAACAATCAAAACCAGATGGACCATTATCGCCAATGAAAACGGAAATCAATTCTATTAACAAAATGTTAGTAGAAGCTGGATTTGCTTTACCAATAAAAGAGTATGTATAACATTATAACTATTGTTATAGGAATTTAATAATAATAAATGAAAAATATAATTTTCTTTTTTTTTTTTCTTTTTTTTTTTTTTTCAATAATTGAACACAAATAAAATTCACAGTTACAATGCAAAAATAGATAAGATACTGGCTATTGAATTTAAACGACAATTATTAGAAACACAGATAGGATATCAGGATAATGAAGAAAATATAAAATGGTTCTCTGTTAATGAAGGATTAGAATGTTCCATTGAATCGAATGAACAAAATAATAATGAAATTTCTGCGTCAGAAATAATATCAATGCATTTAAATATACGTTCGAAAAATGAAGAAGAAGTCGAAAATGTAAAAGACGAAGAAGAAAAGTATGAAGTAAAGAATGAAGTAGAAGATGAAATAGAGTATGAAGTAGAGGATGAAATAGAGGATGAAATAGAAGACGAAGAGGAAGAGGAAGAGGAAGATGAAGATGAAGATGCAGATGCAGGTGCAGATGCAGATGAAGATGAAGATGAAGATGAAGATGAAGATGAAGATGAAGATGAAGATGATTCTAATACTACATCGAGCATTAACGATGCTATCCAAGTACCAATTTTAACAGATTGGTTACCGGCACTTCCAATAAAAAAGAAAAACTTCATTGCCATACCAACGTACTTGGATCACTCTGGAATGATTTATTTACATTCTAAAAAAAATGGTATAATCATTAAATTTGTACAAATATTTTATAATAACAAACGATATTCGTTATGCATAAAGTATCTTTAATTTGAAAATTATATAAAATGTATACCAAAAAAAAAAAAAAAAAAAAAGAAAAAAAAGAAAAAAAAGTCCTTTCTAAAAAAATAAAAACTATTTATTCCACAGCAAAAAGGACGTTAGAATATATAGAGACAATGTTAGCTGATTCTTATAAAAAGATCAAGATAAAACCATGCGATAGAAAATGGAAGGAAGGAGATATATGTATCGCGCAGTATCATGGCAACAAAAAGTGGTACAGAGCAAAAGTATTAGCCGTGTTAGATGAAAATACGATAGAGGTAAGTAATGAACATATGACATGATATGATCATTTGAATAGAATTTTTTTAATATGTATTATTGAAAAAAAAAAAAAAAAGAAAATAAAAAAAAAACAAATATCGTTCTCATTAAACAGGTTCTATTTGTTGATTATGGAAATATCGAAGAATGTTCGATTGGACTTATAAAAAAAAGAGTTATTTTAGAACATATACCAATCCAGTGTATTAAATGCATTGTTCCCGGTTTAAATCCGGTAATACCATCTAAATAAAACTCTTTCAAATTCTAATAAAGAATTTTTACAAATGTTAATAATAATTTTTTTTTCTTTTTTTTTTTTTTTTTTTTTTTTAATACAGGAACAAGGAAAATGGAAAGTAGAAGATTTGGATAGAATACATGTATTTCTTGTGGAAAAGGAATGTAAAGTTACTGTTTTAGAAAAAACTGATACGCACTTAGTTGTAAGATATCAAATCTCTTTAATTATTTTATTCACTTAATCTTTACTTTAATATATCTAATGTATATCAGCCTATATATATATATATATATTTATATGTGTGTAATCTCTCACAGGTATCGATCACATTATTGAAACCAAAACAATGCGATCTTCTTTCTTTCGTTACTAATGAATTAGGAATCCGTTTGGCATCTAATTCAATATATACGAATCCTATCGAAATATCGGACAATATTACTTCAGACAATATATCTTCGAATTCTTCGAATGTAATTATTGAAAAATATATAGTGAATAATAGAACAATCTCTGATATAGATACAGATACTGAAATGATTATGGAATACTTATCAGATATAGACAGTGATATTATTAGCGATAATTCTATGATAATAATAAATAATCTCGATGAAATAGACAATCATAATAATAATTTACAAATGATTAAAAAAGAATTAGTTCATACTAATTTAGAAATTACAAATATCGATTGTTTTGACACATATATACCAATCATTATTCCCAATGACATTGATACCTTTGAAGTAGACTTATGTTATACTGAAACAGCAACTATATATTATACTCAAATAAGGGAAAATAAAAAATCTAAGGTAATTGTTATATTAAAAATAATTATTAATGGTTTTAGAAATAAAGATTCTATTTTTCATTGTTATGTTATATTTAAAATATAGTTCATTTATTACTATCATTTTTTTTTCTTTTTATTCAGATATTAAACGATTATTACAATCGTTATAAAATATTAATGGAAAGTTTACAAAGGGAAGCTCCTAAACAACCATTGATCGAAAGTTTAGTTTCCAGTAAGTACATTATAACGATATAAATTATCGTAAATGTTAAAAAAAAGTTTAATCTTAATTATAATTAATGGATTATTACATATTGGATACTTCAGATACTCCCTGTTGTGCCTTGTTTAACGATGATATTTGGTATAGATGTATTATTAAAAAAACTACCAAAATAAAAAATTCAAAGAAGACTTTCGTTCACTTATGGTACGTTGATTTTGGAAATGATGAATATCGAAAAGTAACATTGGAAGAGTAAGTATCGTTGCATATCATTTTATAAGATAAATTATTTTTATGTATATTATGTAAAATCTTTTTTTTTTCTTTTTTTTTTTTAAGTTGTAATCTACGTACATTGAAAAAAGAATGGTTCAGTGTACCAACAATAGCTATAAAATGTCAATTATGGAATATTAATGTTGCCACTAGTAAAAAATTCTCGAACATAATAGTGGAAATCGAAAAAATGTACCGAAAGTATAGTAATCGTATAACCGTTAAAGTTAAGGTAAAAATTCAATATCGAAATAATTAATATTATTTTTACGTGAAATCATTTAAAAAAAAAAAAAAAAAAAAAAAAAAAAAAAAACCCTGATGCAATAAGATTTTATTTCAGGAACGTTGTAAGGACCATTTGTCTGTGGAATTATACGTGGATAAAACATGTAAGAAATTGATTTATAATTCTTTAATCAGAGACGGTTTTTTTCAAATAAATAAGACGAAGAAAGACTGATTAAAAAAAAAAAACAAACAAACAAAATAAAATAAAACAAAATAAAATAAAAAAAAAAAAAAAAATTAGAAAATAAAATCTTTAATCATTTATGTTTATTTCAGAACAAGTTTACATGAAAAGTTTTGTTTTGTTTTATATATTAGACATATAAATAAGTAATTTAAAAAAAATATAATGTTCCTATATAGATAATAGTCTTTATCATTATTTGTGATAACAAATAATTTTGTTAAGCGATATCTATTATATCTTGTATCATTAACGCTGTGTACTTTTAGCTATTTGTTCTTTAAGAACCAAAATACTTTGTCTTTGTTCTGGTGGAAGCATAGCAATTTGTTCATCCGACAATTGCAATACTTGCATTATTAAAGCAGCCTGTGATAAGAAATAAATTTATATAATAGATATTAATATTTCCGTTGTTGTTTAATTTGTAGAAAAATTAATATGAGTAGAAAACGTATGATTTGTATGTTTATATATATATATATATATATATATATATATATATATATATATATATATATATATATATATATATATATATATATAGAAATTCTTATAACTTCTTAATTATAATTCTTTTTTCTAAAAAAATAAATATATATATAAAAATAATAACAACAACAAAAACAACAACAACAACAAGAACAATAATAATAATAATAATAATAATAATAATAATAATAATAATAATAATAATGATAATACCATAACAAAATCTCCTTTCTAAATAATAATTACTTCATATATTAATTATCTGCTTATAATTATTTTAAATTATATATATTTATTTATATATAATTTCAACCAACATACCTTTTCCTGATCTGATGCACCACTTGGTATATTTCCCGCTGGAGACATACCAGCCATGAGTCTAGAAGTAGCCGAACTTGCAGATGTTGAAAGAGCAGTAGCAGGACCTACAACACTAGTCGAAACTGCAGTCGGTGCTGGAACTGCAGGTGCTGCTACTGGTCTTGGTACGACTGGCGGTGCTACTGGTACAGGAGCTGCAAAATTATCATGTATAAAACTATTTCATATTAATGATTTCCATAAATATATACATACGATTGGCTTTAGTAATTCTCGGGTCAATAGGCATACGGGGATCTCGTGGATCCCTTGGATCTCTACCGAATCTGTCAGCTCTTGGATCACGACAAAAGCTACAAAATCATAAACCATCAGGTTAATATAATGGATAATAATTATCGAGTAACAATTATTTGAAATAATAAACAAGACCTCTCCACTCCTTCTACAGGAAGACTGCTGCAAAAAACAGTATATATTTGAATATGTTTGTTTAATTAATTCAAGTAAGAAAATCTATAAATAGTATACTAACTTGTCTGTTATATTAAAAGCAGTAGGCCCTCTCGGGTCAGTAGTAGCGGATATAATAGGTGGTGCGGTAACTGGGGTTGTTTGAGTTTGGGGCGGTCCTCTTAAATCCTGATCCATTCTAGCTAAACGAGGATCCATTTGTCTATCTAATGTTCTAAGATCTACATCTTGACCTAATGATATAACAAACAGTCTTGGAAAACTTATACATTGTAAATTATTCAGAATAATAAAAAAAGAAACGTAATTAATACCAGCAAAAATTGGTGCAGGTGGATTGGAAACTGGTGTAGGTCTTGGTGGTGCCCATGGTTCTTCAATACGTGGAGGAATCTGATGAGTAACTGGTTTATCGGAAGGTGTTAATACTCCTGGGATTGGATTAGCTTTATGTAACATATTAACTGCAGTATGAGGATCCACTATTCGCATTACTACCTGTGCTTGTAATAAGGCATAAGCAAGTTGTGGATTCTGTAATAACATTTGGCGTGCCTCATTAGGATTATTTTGCACACATAGCTTCATTTGTTTCATTAACTCAAACATCTGTTCCGGTGGAAGGGAAGCAACAGCTTTACTTATAGCCTCTGGAGCCTTATCAGCTTGAACGGCCTCTCCATATGGATTTTCAGTATTTTGTCCTTGCAAAAGACTCTGCATTTCCATACGACTCTTTTCTGTACATGCATTGTCTACCCTAAGTGTTCTTCCGCCAATTTCATACCCATTTAAATTTCTCATAGCACTAAGCGCAGTCTCTTGATCCTTGTATTCACAGAAGCCATATCCTTTAGGTTTCCCAGTTTCACGATCAAATACCAATCTAAAAATAATTTAATAATCTTATTTCATAGATGAAGAAGAATGTATCATTACTTTCAAACATTTTTTATAATACTTAGATATAATAATTTGTTTTCTAAAGGAAAAAAAAAAAAAAAAAAAAAAAACAAACAAAAATTTACAGGAAACCATTATGGAAGACTTACTTGAAAGAAAGTACAGGCCCAACTTCGCTGAATATATCTTTTAAATTTTCCTCCGTAGCTTCGTACGGGATGTTCCCGACTGCAAAAAAAAAAAAAGAAAAAAATGATTCTAATTAAATCTTTATTTTCAACTTGTCAACCGGCAATATTGTCGATCGTTAAACATGGATATATGAAGTGAAATTTGGCACGAATTAATGAATGATAAAATGATAAATTGAAAAGTATAATATTTTTTTTAATAGAAGCGAGAAACAAATGATTTATTTGTATTTATATCATAAGAAAATTTGAATCTGTTAATAGGTTAACAGGTTAAGTATTTATATTTCTCAAATAAAAATTATTGAATATCTTACCGAATACACTTCGCATGGACTTATCCATGAGGGATTGATCGGAAATAGTTGAATTACTCATTTTCTCGTTATTCTTTTTTTCTTTATTATTTAAAACTTGAATATCACCACTCGCGATTAAAACGTCCAAACAATGAAACTAACCTACAAACATTCATTGACTGTCGCTTGACGTACTTCCTCTAATCGATTCAGTGCTGCCATCATTTTTTCCTTTCAATCTTAGTAATTTTGAAAAAGCACTATATTTGGCGCCAATATAAAGTACGTAATTAAAAATTTATATTATATATTTTTTCAGCAGTTAAATATAATTAATACAATTAAATATATTAATATTTTATATATATATATATATTAATATAATTATATATTTCCAAAAACAAAAAAATAAACATAATCTTATTCACTTTTAACACTATCTATTTAGCACTATCTCTTTTTTCTAATTACCAAAATATATATATATATATATATACAATTATAAATAATTACTAAAGTATTCGTTAAATAATTATGATGTAGATGAGTCAGTACGTAATCTAAATGGCCAATCGTAATGTCGAACTTCGAATATCGTTTTAATATTGATGTGGTATTTAAGTGAATAATTTATTAAAATACAGTAATTTATTCGCTTTTTTTTTTTGTGTATATAATTAGGAAAATGAATATTATCAAAATAATGAAGGTTACGAATAACAATGCGTTTCGTTAAAAATTAAAAATATAAATTTAAAATGTGAACGTGAACGCGGTCAATAATTGTACGTCACAGTATGCATTTTCGTTTTTTTTTTCTCTTTCCCCCTCCCCCCCCCCGCCCCCAATAAAAGTTTTATACAGGGTAAAACGAACGTTTTGTACGCACGTTCAATGTTCTCGACAACAAAGCACTCGGTAAGACATTTATTTCTTATCGCAATAAAAACGACATCCATTATCAACATGTTTTCAAGTAGCAGTCGTCCCCTCTCGGATTCTTAATCGTACGATTAATCATATGCTTTATTTTTTATAAATACATAAATATGTACTTGCCGAATCAACGATATTCGTTCCCTGCTTACATTTTCTTTCTTTTTTGGGTGGGGATAATGTCTCACAATTCTAACGTTTCTTTCCCACTCTTTTAACACTGATAAACAAACTATTAAACGAATAATCAATTCAAATATATTATTCAAGTATAAGCGAGGAAACGATTATTAAGGAAGTGACTTACGTAGATGAATTTTTATGAGTTTTCCTTATTTTCTTATCAAGTATAATTTTGTCAAAAAACATACGTTAGATATATATCTGGCTTATATATTACGCCGTGTGTTCCATCTTAGTGCTAGTTTTATTGTTCTTCTTTTTCTTCTTCTTCTTCTTTTTCCTCTTCCTCTTCCTCTTGTTTTTCTTCTTTTTTGTTCCTGTTCTTCCTTATTTGGCTTGGATTTGTTTTTTAATACACCGCAAAAGGACGAGGATATTAGTACGAGAATTGATATTTGAGAAATATCATCGGATAACCACAACAGTCACAAAAAATATCAAGATTATTATTTTCAAGATTGTTATATTTATTCGTGAATGATCAACTGGATATCGAACATTTTTATATTCGAATTTACATAAGATTTACGTACACGAATTGATTTAATCTTTTATTTGAATACCATGGTTTATCTGCGACGCAAGGTAAGTTTACGTTATTTTTACAATCGTATTGCATTTAATTTAGAAAAAAAAAGCAAAAACAAAAAAGAATTAAAAAAAAAATTAGAGACAATTCTTTTTCTTACTAATATGATTGATCCGACGAATTGGGGAAATATCTTTTGAAAAAGGGACATTTAAATAACATAGAGGAAAGCTTTTGTTTTGTGTCATTAAAAAAAAAAAATAATAAATAAAAAATCAAAAAAAAAAAAAAAAAAAGAAAAAGGAATTGTAATGCACGTGAAAAATTTCACATCAGCCACTTATCGTATTATTTTATAATAAATTTTCACTAATTAAAAAATTAATAAACAATATTCCTTTTACGAATTATTGATACGCTTAATACGCGTAAATGAAATATTAAATTAATTAACTTTTGTTTGACCTTGCATTTATTCAATAATTTTATCATATCAATGAACTTGATCGGGAATTAATACGATGAGAAAAATAATATTAAAAGAATTGTAAGACCACATTATTTTACCAGGGAAATTTTTAAAATTTTACAACATACATATTTCGGTAGTATTATCACGCTTGACGTATATTTATCTTATTTATATATAACAAGTATATAAAATCTCTTAATGTAAATATATGAGATTCTCATATGTGATCAATTTATCATAAAAAATTCAAATTTATTTACGTACGTATTTATATTAATTAATTGTGTTTTCTAAACATTTTTTCCTCCTTGATACAAATGACGTATTTAAACGCAATCATAATAATCAAGCTAATTGTTTTCTAGATAATTTTCTAGATAATAGAACTATCTAATAATACTAGATTATTCGAACTTAAAATTCAAGGCTTTTTAAAACTCATTAACAACGTTTATCAATTGGTAATGGATGATTATTTTTTTTTACAGTTTTTTTTTTTTTTTTTTTTTTTTTTTTGTTTTCGATGACAATTTAATCTGTAATGTTATAGATTAGCGCGAAATTTGTATACAAACCATTGATTCTTATTGGTGTATGTGCCTATATGTATATGTATATAAATATGTATATATGTATATGTGTATATAGCAATACCACGTGCCAAACTAACCTAACCTACATACTCAACGAATAATATTTTTCAAAACTTATTTAAATATGAATACGAAATTAACGTCAAAGTCATCAATAATGTGTGAAATTGAATTATTATTATGTTTATATTTATTCACATAACGTGATTTTTTTTTTAAAAGATATTTAATTAAGTTCTTAGTGATAATTTTAAGAAAGAAATAATTCTTAATTTGCATTTGTAAATTTAATATCGTTTATATTAAATTTAGATTTTATCATCTGGAACTTCTCTGAATCACCTACAGAAAAGCTTAAGATGGAGTTCGTCTTTAAAAATTAGAGATGAAAATGAGATTCAACCGGAACGATCGTTCAAGGTATTATACTCGCCATAGTAAAATTTATTTTAATTATTACAATTAAACAAATTAATTAACCTTTCTTCACTTTTTTCTCTTTCTCTCTCTCTCTCTCTCTCATATAGTACGCTGATTTGTCAGTCCGTCTTGCAGCACCACATCAACTTCAACCAAAACCAAATGTTAGATCGCTTTCTTTTGGCAAATATTTCACAGATCACATGCTTAAAATTTTTTTTTATGAAACATTAGGTGGATGGCAGGCACCAGAAATTACACCTTTTGAAAATTTAGTCCTTCATCCAGCGGCTAAAGTCTTACATTATGCAATAGAGGTATATATATATATATATATGTAATTGTAGTAACAATGTACATGATTGAATGTATAAATTTAAAATTAATTACATACATTTATTTACTTATTTATCTATTTATTTATTTATTTTCTAGTTGTTTGAAGGTATGAAAGCATATAGAGGAGTAGATGGAAAAATAAGAATATTTAGGCCTGAACTGAATATGGAGCGAATGAATAATTCAGCAATAGTATCTGGTCTACCTAGCTTCAATGGAAATGAATTAATTCAATGTTTTACTAGATTAATAAGCATAGACCAGGAATGGGTTCCACATTCAACTGCTGCTAGTCTCTACATACGTCCTACACTAATAGGAATTGATGTAAGTATTCTTAGATTTTTTTTATAAAACAAAGATGAAAAGAAAGATCATGAATCGATATTATATATTAACATATAATAGAAGGATTTATTTAATAAATCATAAGCAAAATGTGAGCGATAATAGTGTCACTTATGTCACTGACGTCATCGCTTTCATTGTAGAGAAATAATAATCAGTAAATTTCTCAATAAACAATATTAATAGAAAAATAAATAAGATAAATAAAGATTTGATGTTCTTTTATTGTGGCAGGGCCACATGTTAGATAAAAGAAATAATATAATTCTCATATTTTGCTTAAAAAAAGAAAAAAAAAAAAAAAAGAAATTAAGAATGTCAATGAGGAGAAGATTATTTACATAATATATAACTTGGTAATAATGCTTTAATTATTTATGAAAATTTTATCTTCACTATAGAATGTCATTTAAATCATATTACATTATGGCTTATATAGATGAAATTTTATATTGATCATTTATTATCTATAAACAACCTTTGATTGTTGTATAACCTTATAGTCTTCTTATAAGCAGTATTATTTCTTCAGTCTTGTTTCACAATTACAAAAAAGATATGAGTATTATCTATTACTCTTTTCTTTAAAGCATAGTTCATCTGAAAGTTATCATCAATACACTTGATATAATTGGGAAACATTAAATGCTATTTGTAACTTTTTCACGACTGAAATAATTGAAAAAAAAAATAATAATTTTTGAAAGAAAACTATTTTTTTTTTTTATATATATATATATATATATATATTTAACATGATTTATGGACAATTTTTATTCTTCAAATAAGTTTTGTTTTGTAAAATACACACACACACACAGAAAAGCAATGTTTATTGTACAATGTTTATAGTACAATATAGTTTTGAAAATTATAAAGTTTCGAAACGTTCGCAATTTCTTTTTTGTTTTTATTTCTAATCTGTTGTAAATATTATGTTATTTCAAATTCAAAAAAACAAGATTGATGAAATTCCATTTCTTCCTGATAATCTCGTGACATAATCAGATACAATGATAACAGAAACTTTTTAAGTATGATGAAAAAGAATTCATTATATCGTGTGGAAGTACGTTTAACAGATTAATATTCATAAAGCCAATCATTGCATCATGTTATTTGTCATTTTTGTAAATTTAAATATAATCGTCATAGATTATATGTTGTATTTACATCGGCCATTCTTAACTAGATTTTTTCATCTGATTTTACATATAATGAACATTTAGTTAAATAAACAAACACATATAATCAATTTGCAATAAGATATTCGTTTGTCTATCTTTTTTTTTTTTATTTTTTCTTAAATATACCAACGATTTTACATAAAAGTATATAATTCGGAATACTATAATATTATATTATGTATAGTAGTATGTTATATATATATATATAAAATATTTGTGTATGCATATATGTAACAAGGATCGTAATTTATTGTCTTTAATGATTTATTGTAACGAATGATTTAACGCGATTGAAAAGCGATTATTATATATGATAAAAATAAATAAAAATATCATAATTTATTTGTATAGCCTACATTGGGAGTATCAGCGCCAGATTCAGCATTATTGTATGTAATATTATGCCCCGTGGGATCGTACTTTAATACCAGTATGGAAACTGGGGTATCCCTGCTTGCAGATCCAGGACATACTCGTTCATGGCCAGGTGGCTGTGGAAATCATAAATTGGGAAGTAATTATGGTCCTACGATCAAGATAGTAAAAAAAGCTCTGAAAAAAGGATATCAACAAGTGCTATGGCTATATGGAGAACATAATGAAATAACCGAAGTAGGAGCAATGAACATTTTTATGGTTTACATCAATGATGATGGTGGTACGAATCAAGTTTTATTTAAGAACAAGTTTGTTCCCATTTACTTCTTGTTTTTTTTTTTTTTTCTTTTTTTTTTTACATCATTATTTTGCAACTCAAATAATATTAGTCTATATAATAAATATAAATAGATATAATAAAATTATATCTATAAGTAGATATTGATCATTAAATTATTAATCGTATTAGCATGTAAAAAAAAAAAGAAGATTACTTGTTTATAACTCTATAAGTATATTTTTTTTTTTTTTTTTTTTCTATGATACATGTGAAAAATCATTGAATTTAAAATAATAACTTATTTTTGCATGTATTTATAGAAAAGGAATTGGTGACGCCTCCATTGAATGGTTTGATTTTACCCGGTGTGATAAGGAATTCTATATTGGCTCTTTCACAAGAATGGAATCAGTATAAAGCTACCGAAAGAAAAATCTCCATGAAGGAAATTTGTCAATTACTTTCAGAAAATAGAGTAAGTTAAAATAATTAACTATGCAACAATATGTAAAATCGTTTTCCTTATATAATTCATTTTTTATTTTCTATTAGCTATTGGAAATGTTTGGTTCTGGTACTGCCTGCATCATTACTCCCATTTCTAATATAGGCTTTATGGGTCGTGATTTTCATATACCAACTTTACAACAGTCTGATCCTATTTATAAAAAACTTGAAAAACATTTAAAATATATACAGTATGGATATATACCAGATCATCCATGGACTATAGTTATAGATTGATATAAAATATATTTCAAGTAAACAAGTTGTGGTTGAGTTAAATTAAATACGTATTTTCAATATCTCTTATAACAAGAAACAAAAGAAGAAAAAAAAAAGAACAGAAATCGATAATAAGAGATATTAACAGAAGATATGTTTATTATGTATAGGTATAATGACCGTTTCGTGTATAAAATAAATTAAAATATTATTTATTTATAATATTGTATATATGTTATATATATATATATATATATATATATATATATATATTGCGAATGAGTGTGTAAAAAATGTTTCTCTATAAATATTTCATATTAATTGTTAAATGTTATCTAACGGATATGATATAATTGTAGAGGACATTATGTATGATCTTAATTTTGATTTAATGAATGAATGTAACTCTTCGATGTGTATTTTGTATATGCGAAATTGTACGTTGATGATCTGATAAAAAAAAAAAAAAAAAGGAAAAAAAAAATGTTTGTACTTAGATAAAATATCTATTTATATAAAATAAATTTTTTACGTTTAAGTAATATATGAAATAAATTGTTTTATTATTGTAATAAAATGGAATGTTTTAAATGTATTATTGATTCGATCGAAAATTGTTAGCTTTTGTATAACAATTAATTTCTTACAATTTATTACACTACATTTGTTTTTATTAAACAATTAAATTGTATAAAAGATCAACAATAAAAATATAACAAAATTTTGTACATGCAATGTTATCATTTTATGATAATATCATTTGTAGTTCATATTTCGTCCACATTTATCGCTGAAATCACATTCACAAAGGTTAATACGATCACAAGATTGTTTTAGTTTTTTTCAATATTATATGTATCAAAGAAAAATTATAATTTTACATTGCAGGTCATTAATATTGTTATATATATATATGTATCGTTAATATAGTAATACATATGTTGATATTTTTAATTTATTTCTTTCATCATTAAATAATAATACAGTGTAAAAACATGGAAGAGGTTACATGGCAAATTACTCAAAATTCTGTAAATGATAGAATGATAGAATCATCATTAATTCATAGATTTAGTGGCTCAAAAAAATTTCGAAAAAGAACGAAATTATTTAATAATTGGTTAGAAAAGCATAGAACCTTAAAAAGTTATAAGGAATATGTTGATATGAAACAATTAATAAATCAAAATAAATCAAAAGATTTATTGACTGAAGATGATGATAGCTATGGAGAAGAGGATTATTCCATCAAGCACAGAAATATATATAAAAGTAAGATAAAGAAACCTAAGAATGAAATATATAACAATAAAAATATTATTACTTCTACCCCAAAGAAAATCAGGACACAAGAAAATGAAATTTCATTCACTGATTCATACTCCCATCAAATGAATAAAAAGAAAACAAAAAGAAGATCAAATATTCTTCAAGATAAGTATCACGATAGTAAGTATTCTACTTTATTACTTTAAATCAATTTGAGATAATATCACTGAAATCTAAATATTTTTCTATAAAGTTATTATTGGATATTGAATCATTTTCAGATTTACAAAATACTGATGTTCCAGTTAAGAAAAAACAAGTAATAGATTTACAATGTTTAAAAGAAACTGAAAAAACACAACTTATAGATAATAAAGAAAAGAGTTCTAATTTTTTACAGACTTATGATGATAGTACTGTAATTAAGAAAAGAAAAAAATCAACAGAAGAATTTTTTAATCGTAAACGCAATAATTCATCAATGGATAATAAAGAAACTTCTAAAAGAATATCAGATTTGAAATGTCTTGAGAATAATGATATTCTTATTCATGATGAAAATCAGAAGAGTATAGATCATCCTAAAATTTCAAAAATTGTTAATCATATTCAAGAGGATGTATCACAAAATCCAAATGATATCAGGCAAATTACAGAAGACATAAATATAACTCCTAAAAAACAAAAAATAGGAACGTATAATTCTGACATATCATGTGATAGTATAGATTTATTCGATATTAAAAGTAACAAAGTTAAAAATGACATATGCCTCCTAAATTCGTTTGCTGAACGAACACAAAAGTCACTTCCTAGAATTACATCCACTGAAATTATCAATATCAAATATAAAAAAATTAATAACGAAGGATCTTATACTAATTTGTCGAATGAATCTTATAATAGTGCCAAATTATTAGAAAATAATTCTTTTCTAGAACCTTTTGAATATGAGAAAGAAGCAGAAGAAGAAGAAGAATCACAGGACAGTTTAATCTATGTAGACAGTATGAATAGTAGTATTTTATCACCATCTGAAAAACGTTTAAGACAAATTAAAAATTTAAATTTGACTATGGAAAGTACTTCAAGCGAGGACGAAAATTTAAATGAAGAAATTTTGTTTAATAATTCAAATTGTACAATTTTCAAAAAGATTATGACATGTAATAAAAAGTCAAATTTGACCATAGATAATACTTCAAGTGAGGATGAAATGTTACAACAACAAAATTCAAATGAAAAAATTTGTGTTGATAGTCCAAAGTGTATTTCCAAAAAAACAACATGGAGTAAATTAAAATTAAAGAAATCATCTAAAATAGATCATAAAAGTGATCAAAGTATTTTTAATATACAGAATAAAAATAATAGTATAAGTCACAATAATAGTATCAATCATTACAGTGATGATAACAATGAATATACCACAGAACCCAGAGAAACTGATATATCTAAAAATTATGAACAAGAAAGAACATTTCATGAAAGACCATGCAATGTAAGATTAAAAAATTTATAAGAATTTAAATATATTGTTTATTATATATAATTCATGAAAATTTTGTTTTTAGTTACAAGATTTTATCAGAGAAGAAGAATTACTTCAGGACTCAACTATATCAGCTTTTACACTTAAGGATCTTTCCAAAGATGACGAAATTTTTTTTTTAGATATACCTAAAACAGTATGTATTATTTTAATGTACACTAATTAAAATTATCTTTTAATAATTTTATTTTTGCAATGAACAATGTGATTTTTAATTTTAATATAGGTACAATTGGAAAATTTAGAAGGTCAAAGAATTATTTTAAAACAGAAAAAATTAAATCTTGGAAAAAATAAATATGAGATTCTTTACAACGAAGTACCATCCCAATCCTGTGTTTTTAGTACTTGTAAAAATAATAAACCATACAAAATAGGTATTGAATATTTTTTTAATTGTGCAATCTATTACACATATTGATAATATTATTTTTCAGTTAACGTTAAACCCACTGGCTCGATCATAGTAAGACAAAAGATATATCCATCGTTTTCTGACAAATAATTCCGAATAATAATATAAAACCTTATAGTATTACGTAACAAACCGTATAGTATTACGTAATAACCAATTTACGAATCTACAAATATGAATACAATAATTGTAAATATTATTTCATCAATTACATTTTATTATTAAAATATATTAATTATACTGAATGCAATATTGTATGTGTGCATATGTTTGTTAAAGAAAGTTTCATTTTTTTTTAAAAAAAAGTTTATCAATAAAAAAATAACTTTACAAAATATGTACATGTAATTATATTTATCTATTTCCTAAAGTTTTATGTCATTTAACGTAATATAAGTATACGAATATTGGATTTGAGATTGTTTAATAAGAATAATTATGGATCGATTTTGATGAACATGATCTCATTTTAATGACGAAGGTTTAATCTGATTAAAAAAGAATGTTAACACTCGAGAAACTTGGAATAATTTTAATGATAAGATAATTAGAATAATTTTAATAATACCTTTTAAAATGGCTATTCTGATAATTTTCAAATTAATTATAAATATTTTGATCAATAAACATAAAGCTCTCTTTTTCCATACAAATAAATATGAATAATTAATACTTTTCATTGATATACAAATCTTACTTTGGTTTTCGTTATCGATTATTCTTGTAAATCAATAATGAGGAAGGAAAGGTATTAACCTTTCAGAAGGAAGACTTTGATAAATAATAAACGATCAGTATATCATTGAATCTTAGCTAATAAATATCGAAACTCTTTTACTCCGTTCTACGCGATATTACTTTTGTTATAATATTTATCACATTTCGTCATAAATAATATCGTGTTAACTATATGTATAAATTTAATTAAAAACACAAAATATTTCTTCAATTGGCAAACATCTTTCAAGCAATCTATCTTTCTGAGAAATATAATCTGTCATGCATAAAATTATAACCTATACTAGCTTACATATTGACAATATAGATATATGATGGAGGACATTGTTTCCTCCATATTGCATTCATAGTTCATATTTTGTCCATGTACGTCGCTGTAGTCACACATGCCTTGATCGAAAGATGATAAATAATTTTGAGCAACAATTTTTCTTCATTCATATCGAAAATATCTTGATATACGAGCGTGATATAAAAATCGTCTTATCGGAAATATTACGAACTTTAGCCGTAAAAGAATTATCGTAGTATTGTGCAAAAAAGGTTATGTATCTCATTCGTTGTTATCATTGTCGCGTCGTAATAACTTTTCATTTTTACTATGTCCTATATGTTAATTAATTATTTAATATTATTTGTACAAAATTAAATTAAACATGCAATCCAATATATATTTTTACAGTTTTAATTTTTGTACAAATAATATAATAAAAATTCTATATATTTATTAAATAATTTAGAGTAGAAATGGAGGCAACAATAGAAGAAAATTGTGAAATATTAACCGCAACGTCTTCAATAAAAGACTTCATACAAGTTTCATCTAATTGGATGATTGACGGAAAGAAATGTTATGTAGATACTATTACAACAATACCATTATCACTTGCTCCAGAGAGGTAATAAATATATTTTTTGAGAAAAAGAAAATTAAAAAAATATAAATTAAAGCCTAATTAAAATTTGTGTTATAGTATAGATTTAAATGATATAATTTCTTTGGATACATGTATTTATTTACGTTCGACGGAACAAGTGAAAGAACCATGTACATTGGACATAAAATTAACGAATAATCAAAAAATATCACGTATTATAATTATCTCTGAAGCGTACGTCTTAGAATTTTTTAAACAATACGGAGAATATGCAACTACAGTCTTTGCAGAACAAATAGATGAGTTTATAGGAAGTACTATATATTTAGCAGAAATGAGTTTAAAACATCCTAGTACTGAGGCCAGTATTAAAGTAATATATAATTTTATTTTATAAGAATCTTTGTTTTCTTACTAAATTGCAGCTTCTTATTCTTTGTCTTTCAGTTTACGAAAATAAAAAATGCAGAACCCATGTTATGGATATACGGTATAAAACTTATATTGACAGAATCTGTTAAAGAAAATAAATCAGAGATACTTGATTATACAATAACAAATTTTCTGAATAACTTAAATGGTTCAACACAGCAAAAAGAAATTTTAGCTAATATAATGTTAGAATCTTTTAAACAAGAAAAGAATCCTATAAATGATGAAATTATACCTTTAAAAAACTTTATCATTTCCAATACTTTACAAATACAAAATAATAATAAAAATATAACCGAAGAAACCAAAAAAGTGGATCTTAATTGCAAAGATGATTGTAAAAATGTAGAAATTACAAACATTGAAACATATATTAATAATAAATTTCATGAAATGGAAAAAAGAACTATGCACAGATTAAATGAAATTGAACAGAATATTAATCAAAAACTAGATGCTATACTTAAGAAACTTGAAGTGAAATTAAAATGATAATATTTATGAACACTTTTGTATATAGTTTTCATAATTTATCATAACATAATACTGTTTTAATTATATTTCAATACCTTATTTCTATTGTATTCTTATAAAAATGACCAACTTTATTTAACTATCATTGTTCAGTACTTTCATTTTCTTGCGGAGGATCCCAATAATGAAGCTGTTTCCTCCATAATTTAATCATTCCGTCCCATCCTCTTCTGCTATATTTAATGTATTTTGGAGGAGTTCTTGGATGATCTCTCGTACGTTGCTCTCTGAAATATAACAATATAAAGTATTATATATGAAACAATATTCATGAAAATAATAATAAAAAAAAATGAGAATTTATAAACATCACTGGTCTTAAAAAGTTAATTTTGTTAATGGAATTATTACTTTGGAACGGTTTGAATGTATCGATCATATCCAATAGTATTTTTTCCATAATCTATTTCTTTTTGTCTCCGTGCAAGTATTGCAGGATCGGTTTCATATTCTACACGTTTTTTATTGCTTTCTACTGGATATATTTTTGTACTATTAGTTGTAGAACTTGAATCATCGCGATGTTTAAGGCATGATATTTTAGGATTTCGTGTATCCAATGTTGTATCTCTTGGCCTTTTGTTTACATTTGAATGAATCGATGGTACATTGTCGTCTAATTTGTCAGATTGTTCGATACTTTTATATTTGGGACATTCTCCGCTATTATCATTTTTTTTAATTTGCGACGCATTGTGAATTTTCAATTCTTTTGCTTCTGATTCATTTGTACAATTATTTTTATTTGTCGATTTATCCTCTATTTTGACATGCTTCTTCGATTGTGCATGCGTTTTTATATTTGTACTCATGCATAATATTTCATCAAAAAGATCATCTTCTTCGTTTGTCAACATTAATTCTTCATTATCAGAACTCATTGTATGTTTGTATTGACATGTATTGATTTGATTTCTTTTAAATATAATTATACGATTTTTCGAAGATATATATATATATATTTTTTTTTTTGTTTAATTTTTTACGATTTCACCAATTACAAAAATGAAAGAACTCGAATTGTAACAAAGCATTTATTTCTGACGCATTAACCTATATTAGGTATATAAAGAAATCGGTAGGCATCCATTGAAATATAACCTATATAAAAAGACAAAATTGAAAATTCTTCTAGTACTGACAATAAATCGTATGCATTGTCACGATTTTACTCACCACTTTATGACTTTTTGATATTTTTGTTTGAAATTGATTATTTCAAATTAAAAATTTACTTTATATCCTTTTTTAATTTTATTCGTCGTTTTGAAGATGCAGGGTATGTTTTCATGCTATCTTACAATAGCAAACTAATTTTTAAAAATGGATGCAAATAAGTATAGCGTTATTTTATATTGACTTATGTAATATTTCGTTTATAGTATTCTCATAAAGTAGATACAATATTATAGAAATAATATTTATTATTATGTCATATATTATTTTTTTTTTTTTTTTTTATATAATAAAAGAATAAATATAGGATATATTTGGATATATTTCTCTAAAAGAGACAACTGTGTATTTGCTCGTATTTTTCATTACTAAAATTATACTTAGTTTTTTGGCATTGCCATAATACATTGCAATATGTACATAAATATATACTATGTACATGCTTGAAAAAGAAATAAATAAAAATGTTTGTAAGGATTTTGGGCATATGTAGCATTAATAATTAGACATTTTAATGTTCTTATTTCTAACTTGTTAGTTTTTTCCATCTACTTATATTTTGTTTAATCAATAATTTGAATTATATGAAACATTAATTATGATACAATCATTGACTGAAAATTAATATTTGAGAATGACTCTCTTTAATACTTTATTTTGCCTTTCCTTGTGCAGCAACAGCAGCCATTGCTGCTTTGACAGTTTCCTCATCACCTAAGAATTTCATAGAAACAACTGGTTTAAAATTCTCATCTAATTCGTATACAAAAGGAATACCAGTAGGAAGATTTAAGCCCATGATTTGTTCATTTGTCATTTCTGCAAATAAAATAAAATTTTTTCTATCGTACATTCTATCACAATAATAATAAAGTTTATATAAAGAATATATTTACGATCAAGATGCTTCACTATTCCTCGTAAACTGTTTCCATGTGCAGCTATAATGATTTTTTTTCCTTCTTTCAATTGTGGTATGATAACATTGTTCCAATAAGGCAGAGTCCTTTCAATGGTTAATTTCAATGATTCAAATTTAGGAAATTCTTCAGGCTTGGGCTCAGTAGCATATCTAGGATCTTTAGTTATTGTCTCATAATACTTGTGATCAGATTCCATAGCAGGAGGTGGTACATCAAAAGACCTTCTCCAGATTTGTACTTGTTCCTCTCCATATTTTGCTGCTGTTTCTGCCTTATTCATACCAGTTAAACCACCATAATGACGTTCATTTAATCGCCACGTTTTAAGAATAGGTATATCCTCCTGATTGATTTCTTTCAAAATAGCTTTCAAGGTTTCTTGAGCTCTTGTCAAGACCGACGTATGAGCAGCATCAAAAGTAAGACCTGCTTCTTTAACAGCTTTTCCAGCTGACAAAGCTTCAGTTTTACCTGTTGAATAATTTTTTTTTTTTATATATATATATATATATATATATATATAAAACTACAAACACTTCATACATATGAAGGAAGGAACGAGTACATAGATGAATGACTATGATATGTTATATATTACAATTTTAAGAAAAATGTAATTTTCTATAATAAATTTTATCGGTTTATTTTGATAATCCATTTTAAGGTATGCATTATTTCGTTATGACAATTTAAGAAACTGTAAAAAGAAAGGGAAAAAAAAACAAAAAGAAAAAAAAAATAATTAAACAAAATATTTCTTCTTCTCGATATTTTTTTGTATATCTTGAACAAAAAAAAAAAGAAAAAAGAAAAAGAAATTGTTAAGATCTCGTGACCTTTTGCCCTTGCGAAGATTTTCGATAACATTTATAATCTTACCTTTATCAGATAAATTAGCATCGTACCATCCACAAAATAGATTTAATTTATTCCATTCGCTCTCACCATGGCGAACCATAACAATTTTATATTTCGACATGTTTTTAATAAACAAATATGCAGAATATCAATGAAGTATCCTCTCAGCGGCGATATATTCACGACAGTTCCCTTGAATTTGCTATCAACATATATCCATTTCTTATTATCTATGCTTTATTTCTTTCCCTTTAATTCTTAGTTGATGCGATCATAATCAAATGTAAAATTGTAGGCAAAAAAAAAACTGCCTACGATTTTAATTCTATAGTTCTGACGTCAGGTGGCGTTGACGATTCTAACTTGATAAATAATAAATTCATTCCGTATCTTAGATGTCATTTTAATGATATACAAACAATCACGTGTTATGTTTAAGTTCTAAATTGTATCAGATATTATACGATTTGAATTAATTTAATGCATTGCATTAATAAATAGGAACAGAAAAAGTAATGTTCCATATATTTTTCATTACTTTTTTAAGGTAAACGTTTTAAGAAATAAAGAGAAAAAAATCTTTGATGAGGTTATGAATAAATATTAAGGATAAGTGCTGAAGGCTCACAAGTTTCTTCCCTTTTTAATTAGATATTCGAAATATCTAATACGTTTTTACAAGGATAGGAATTAAAAAAGAAGAAACAAGAAAGAAGAAACAAAGAAAAAGAAATATGTCAACGTGTAAGTTTGATATATTTATCCATGTAAATATAAAAAATAAAGTGTCTATTAAGGGCACAAGGGAATATCGATGTTGACATAAAATTTTTAATTAACCTTATTGTGAATCCATCAAAAAGATCAATAAAAAGTGAATGTGCGAATAAAAACTATACAGTTATAATCGTCAAAAATGATCATTCGTAAAACTATTTGGCCTCGCACATTAAGTGACATTTGTTCTATGATATTTATATTAACAATTGTACCATTAATATATTGGTTCGAGTTGTGGGTAGTATTACCTGCATTATATAAGCACAATACAATACCATATTTCATGCACTTTACTATAGGTAATTTTATAATGTTAAATATTGTGGGTAACTTTACCTATACGGTATTGTGCGATACTAGTATTAATAGAACTATTGTACCAGTGAGTACAGCAAGCTCTAAGAATGGATGGAGATTATGTGCAACATGTGAAATACTTGCTCCACCTCGTTCATGGCACTGTTCAACATGCGGAACATGTATTCTAAAGCGTGATCATCATTGTATCTTTACAGGCTGTTGTATTGGTTATTTTAATCATCGATACTTTTTAATGTTCCTTTTCTATTTATTCATTGCTACAATCTATGCATTTTGTTATAATAATTATTTTATTTGGGCTAGAATAAATTTTGAATTTCCAATGTCCATTATAAAAATAATATTTCCTTTGGCAATATTTGTTTTTGGATTTGATGGTTCCGTAGAACAATTCTATTTATTACTCTATATTGTATCTGTTGTAGGAATGTTATTTACAGGTGTTTTATGCATTTATCATTTTCGATTAGTTTTTAATGGATGTGTAGCAAATGAAAGTAATAAAAATATGGATACTTATGATCTTGGTTGGCAACAGAATATAAAGGAAGTTCTTGGTGAACGATGGTTTTTAACATGGTTGATTCCATATATAAAATCTCAATTACCCCATGATGGTATTACTTGGGATACAAAAAGTACATGGGAAATTAATAATGCAAAGAGTAAATGAATTAATTGATGTGCGTTTCTTCATCTGAAATGCAATTGAAACCCTCCAACTTGAAACATTTTCAAGCAAAAGTCATTTCTATGAGCTATTAATTTAAGATGTATAAAATGTGTCTTTTTCCATTTTCTTTTTTTTTTTTTTTGTCACTGAAAAGTTCTTTTTAATTGGAATTTTTCTTATTAATTATGAAATTGCAAGTTATAAAAGCTCAACTGTATTTTATAAATATTTTGTAACATCATTATCATACAGTCATACCAAAAATTTGTTTCATATACATACTTGTGCATACACATACATTGTGCTACATAATATATTTATATATATGATGAAAAACTTAAATATATATTTTAAAATAAGAAAATGTATTTCCTATTTTGCACATCGTTATAAATAAAAATTTATTAAATGGCAATGTCAGACATTTCTAGTTAAAGTATATTCTTTTAAAGAACAAATAAATTATGTCAATATGGAACTTTTAAAATTGTAAATTGTATAAATAATGAATAATGTTTATTATCTTCTATAAATATTATATATTAGTAATTGAAAATTATGACATTGTGCTGTATAAATATATACATATATAAAATTTATACAGTGTAATCATTTGGATCTATTATTATGTTTAATCAAATAAGATCAACTTGAATACAATTTGATCCTTGTAGCTGCTAATCAAATTTAATTGTTATTATTTACTTAATTAAACTGATTGTACAGAAGATCTTTTGGAATATATATTTATATATCCATGTATAAAGTTTTATTCATATTATAGATATATTTTAGATATATTTATATTTATGTAATTTTGCAAAATTTAAATTCAAGTTCAAAATAGTAGATATTTACAATTAATAATCATTTGACAAACACTCACTTTCATTGAGATTGTCATAATTATGAAATTTTTGTGTTGAATTAAAAAAAAAAAAAAAAAAAAAAAAAAAAAAAAAAAAAAAAAAAAAAAAAAAAAAAAAAAAAAAAAAAAACCACATACAATTTTCATACAACTTTCTTGGTCAAAAAAATTTAACTTAGCATTAATAATGTACAATTGGAAGCTTTATGACGTGTTTAATTTTAAACCTTTAAAAAAATAATTTTATAACATATCCACGAATATATCTAAGTTTAAATGAAATATAACACAGATACATACGTACGATCTGTACAACTTTTTTTTTAAAGAATTTTTGTGATAATAACAAGAACTAAATTTGTTCAATTGTTGATAACATATAAAAATGGAAATATATATATATAGAAGAACTAGATTATTAAATAATATTAATAATATATACAGTCGAATACATAGATGTGTTTGTGTATATATACAATATCTTAAAAAATGTATTGGCTATAATATACATCAGTGAATTTTGTTCTTAACAAGAATTTATACTTTACCAAGTAAGTTTAGATATGCTTTCTTTCTGTAAGTTCTTTTTACAGCAAATTTAATGCAAACAAGTGTGAGTATTGTAGCAGATGTAACATATAATACGACACAAATGCTTATATCAAATACAGTAAAATCCCAACCCAATTTTTTAAGACTTATATATTTGGTAGAAGCAAGTCTTTCTTGTCTCATTTTTGATCCATCATTTTTTACATTACTTTGTTTTTCACTAGATCCGTAATAATTTATTCCTGCATAACTATACTTTCTTTTAAGATAATATAAAACTTGAGCTTCATTCCAAGTTTGATTTAAATATCTACACTCCGAACAATGGTCTTGCGATGGATATTGTATTTTTTTATGTTCAGGATCTTCTGTTTCATCTCCTGCTAATCTTGCATTAACCTCATTATGAGCTTTCCACAACCATAATATATTATCATCTCCATTCTGTACCTCAAATATTTTGTTTCTCGATGCCATTTCTACAAAATGTCTTGAACAATCGGCACAACCAAAGAAATTTTTTATATATCCATACATAGCTCGTAATACTTCAATGGGATTATAATGTGTTTTATCTTTATTTTCCATTCCAAAATTAACAGTTAACATGTGAAACATTGTCCATAATCCACAAGGATATCCTCTATATGTTTCTTTACTTCCTTTACATCCAATCCATTGCTGTGGGCCTGAGTATACTGGTGACATTTCCTCCTCTGTTGATCTTACTAAACGAATGAATTCTTCTCCAGATATCTTTTCTTTTTTATTGATTACATCACGAATTACGTCAAGAAAGATACTACTGTATCTCATTGGAAAATATTTGGCTATTGCATTTAAATATAATTTCAATGCCTCCATCTTTTCTCCTTCTATAATTTTAGTCATTGGTACTTCATGATAAATGGAATATCTAAGTGCATTTTCCAAATCTAATTGATATAAATGATCTTCAAATGTACCAGAGTTATATTGCTGTTTTTGAAGAGAGTTTGATTTAGTATCATTTATTGTATTTGATTTTTGAGTTAGCAATTCTCCATTGTAATTCCCAATAATTTGTTCATCTATATTTATACCCTTTGAATTCATATAATTTTTAATTGTCTGTATAATACCTTCTCTCGTTGGTATTCTAATATTTAAAAGCTTTTGCGATTCTTTTTGGCCCATTACAATTAGACTTGGAAATTTTGTGATTTTACTTGTTACACATAATAATTCATTGTCGGATATAACTCTACGTATTTGTAGACTTGAAATTTTATGCATATCTAATATGACTTCAGTTCCCATATGAGAGTCTGTTTTCTCAAATAATAAAAAAAAATATTTTACAGTTTTAGGTACAACTTTCCATATGTCTTTTATCTCTGCATTCCTATATAAAATGGATTACAATAATTAAATTAGAAATAAATTAATATATTATTACTACATTAAAGAAATAATAAAAATATTAATGCAAAATGATTTTACAATTAAATTGACTATTACCTGTAAGGTGTAATATTAGGCCATGTTATACCACGTCCTTCTTCTTGTTCCTTTTCCAATCTTTTAATTAAGTTGTGTCTAACGTCATCAACATTATCACCTTTTTCAACTACTATACCCATGAAAGAAGAATGGGAATTAACAGGAAAATATTTAAGCGTTGGATAATGCATAATTTCATATTCACGACAAATTGGATTGTTGTCATCTACGGCACAATCTATAGCTGCAATAACAACAATATCTCTCCAGGCTGAAAAATATATATTGTATTATAAATTTATTTATTTTATTTAATTGAAAAATTACAATTTCTTAGGATGATCAATTTTTAAGAAATAACACTTACAATAAACGTCGCTTGCAAAAGCCTTCCATGTAGGTGCAAAACGATAACAAAATCCGCACCAGCTATTATAAAATTCAACTAACCATCCTTTTGAATCTCCATAAACACTTGTTTTAAAATTAGTAGCATTTAATACAACTACATTATCACTGTTATTATATAAGCCTTGAGCAGGATAACTTTGATATTGATCGTCTTGTATAGCTACCACTGTTACATATTTGCATATTATCACGATGTATAATAAGATTATTTTTGTTATGAAATCGTTTCGTTGCATGTTTGTATTTACTAATTCTTAACCTAATGATGATGAAATGGATTGAAGTAGTACACAGATTAGAGACAGTGATACCAATAATAAAGAAACTCCTGCTAGACAATTCTTATTTGTAAAAATATTTGAATACGTATTAAAGAAAATAATTACATTTGTGTTATATTAATTGGGGAAAAAAAAAAAAAAAAAAAAGAGATGATTTTTAAATGGCGCAATTTATTTTACGTATTAAATATAGATAACGCAGATTATTGCGTAAAACGATTTATTATCTAAGCAAATAAAGCTTTCATAATCGACATTATCAATCAATATGAAGAATATGTAGTTACGTATACATTGGAAAACACACACAAACATATATATATATATATCAACAAAAATAATGCGTTAATTGAATTAAAAAAAAAAAAATTATTCCACGAGACAGCAAGGACTTGATAATTTATAAAGAAAAAAAAATTATGAAGATGTTTTATTGTCGATGGTAATTTTTTTTTATTGTTATTTAAAATTTTTATTATATTTTTCTTCTTTTTTTTTTTTTTTTTTATATTCACTCGCATTGGATAGTTAAAACAAAATGATAAAAGTAATTAATCTCTTTTATCGAATATATCATTAAATACAATATAAATTCAAATACAAATAGGGATATATCCTTAAGTAAGTTCATAGTTTCTACTTATTTAATTTTATAATAATTAATCTAAATATAATATTTTTCACCGCCATGATAAATAAGAAGGAACGTAATGTTTTTCTGAAGGAAAACAGAAAAAGAAAAAGAAAAAAAAAAAAAAAAAATCAAATTTACAATCGATAATAATTTTATTTTTTTTATTTTTTTTTTTTTTTAACACTATAACATAATTTATATAATTTTCCAATATTATTTTCTTTAATTAAAAATTAACAAAAAAAAAAAAAAAAAAAAAAGAAAAAAAAGAAAGAAAGAAAAAAAAGGACAAGTTTGACGTTGTTACAAAATAAATAATTATATTCGCAAGTTTCATTACAAGCTCTAATCTAACATAATAGAATTAGATGGATTCAATAGGATCGAATAAGATCAAATAGAATCAAGCAAGATCAAAAAAGGATTGAATGAAATCGAACAAGGTCGAATATATTGGATCAGATAGGATTGTAGTTTTATATGAGGTTTCTTATCGGGCATCTTTGACAATTTTCGGATTCTTTTTTCTTTTTTTTTTTTTTCAGCCATCTTCAGTCGTCTTCGGCAATCTTCTAAATTTATCTATTTCTATACTTGACCACAGACTTCTACAAGCAATCCAGAACATTTACAGTTGAAATGTATAATCTTGAACAGTTGAAGATACTTCTCTTATTAACCGAACTTAAACATAAGAATATAATCTTAAAGTATATTGAACAAATACAAAAAGATCACTTACATTAACTAAAGTACAATAAAAAAAACTGCGTAACAAATTTGTCTTCTATGTTGCTAAATATAATCCATACGCAAGCGGGTTCAATGCGACATTAATAGAATCAAAAAAGGAAAAAAAAAAAAAAAAAAAAAAACAAACAAAAAGAATCTCCAGAAAGTTGTTATTTTTTTACCCCTTCAAATTAATCATTGTATAATCATGGCAACGAAAAGAAATTAAAGACTTAGCAAATCATAGGTATTAATATATAAAAATTCATATTTATTAATTGTCCAATTTATATTTAATGTTTTATCTGCGTATAAAATCAAAAAAATTTTCCTTCGTGGAGATGGAGGTTTTAGGATGGTGGAGGGATGGGATGGATGGAGGTATATAAACATTTTATTTATTTTTCAGGAGAATCTCTAATAGCGAATATTGTATTGTAAATCAAATCAACTGAGAAAGAATATGATCAGTATAAACAACCTTGGAGCACCTTACGCTCTTCCCTACTTAGAAAAGATTTCGATGCTTCCTGAACATTTTCTGAAACGTTCAGCCAGTTTCACCCCCAACCACTGATTTGTCCAGGTCGGGGGCCAACGATTCTGACTCTTGAGGCTTGCTTTATAGTACTTGCTGATCTTCTAGGCTTGAGACTTCTCAGCCGCGGAAATGAATGCGATTCGGATCATATTCTTTGTCACATGCGCGAAAAACCTTCATATCTTGAAATGCGAGCAAGACAAACATCTTCAGAAATCTTGTCTTCAATTTTTCAAAACTTTCATTTTTTCAGAGTGAAACTTCAAACTTCCCTCTATCATCCAATACCTCTTGATTCAAAACCTTATAAACAAACAAACAGGTTAGAGACCTTATTTCTATTTTCAGGTTTAATTTTTTTTTTGTATTTTTTTTTGTTTTATGGTTTTTTTTTGCTTTTTTTTTTGTTTCATAAACGGATAGGAATACCAGATTTCCCGATTTCTACCATGTTTAGTAGTTAGTGGTATCTAGTGTCCAACGGCTGGAATACAACTTTAAGCAAATTATTAAATATTCAAATTAAATTCATAACTCAATCATATTCCAACCTTCACATGATAATCATAGTATGAGTAACTTAAACCTATTCTTCATAATATTATCGAAAAAGAAAATTAACTATTGTGTCCATTCCAACCTTACTGTTTCATGCAAAGAATATGCTAGACTCCTTTGCATATTAAAATGTTATATCTCATTAATTGATATTGTATAATATAACGTAAATGTTATATATTTAATCGCGTATAATGCAGAAATAGGTAAGGTAAGAACAGCAGTAAGAATGTAGCGTTTGCATTTTTGACCCGGTACGGTATAGTTAGAAGAAATTTGGGGTCATAGGGTCAAGTCACACAAATGGCTCCCAAACACCTGGCCTCTCGCATCACACTCGGTCACTTAATATCGACCTGAAATTCATTAAGCAACAAAAACCATGATTGTTCGACCCAGGGTACAGGGTGCACTTAGTTACTACCGTACGATTTATTCGATGCATTTCTTGATGCGTCTGCCATCGATTCTTGATAATTTACGTAGATTCTTATTTCATCTTATACTTTGGACTGAATATAAGCGGTCTACGGAAATATGAATCTGTGAAAGAAATATACACTGTTTTTTTGGTTTTAAAAAAAAGAAGTTGTTCACTACTTTTTTTTTTTTTTTTTTTTTTTTTTTTTTTTTTTTTTTTTTTTATATATATATATATATATATATATATATATATCTCTTGAAAATGCACAATAAACATTATACCTGGTATGCCACAATCTGTACTCATTAACCACACAGTGCAATTATTCTTGCACTTTTATGTTGAAAAATTAAAATCAAGTTATGCACAATTGTTATATTAAAATTAATATAATTAAATAAAATATGAGAGTCAATCAATCAGAAATATATAATTTGTAAGACATAAAAGGATTTATGCTGTTTGATTCACTATCTAACGATAGGCATTAAGGTTTTTCTTATAATACCAACAATATATTTCTCCCCTCCCAAACACATTATGTGTTTATTAATCTTATATAACTTTGACATGACAATTTCAATGAATCCGTCATATTAGTTTATTTTTAAGTATGTATGATGATAGAGTATATGAAATGTTTTGCAGATGCATATGTGTAAGGGTTTATATGATAAATTACCGTATCATACAATATCAAATCAATGAGAGTGTTGTTATTATTATTATTATTATTATTATTATTATTATTATTATTATTATTATTATTATTACTATTATTATAATTATAAAAAGATTATGAATTCTTTTACTGGACTACTGATCTGTTTTATGTATAACGCATGATACGCAGCACATATTATTTCAAAGGAGACACATATCCATGTAGACTGCTTATATTATACTTCTAAGTAAAATTGAAATAAGACTTACGTGGAGAATAGGAGCGTGATCTAGACCTGTCATAACGTGATCGTCGTCGGCTGTAATATGGACTTGGAGAGCGGCGATAGCTTCCTCTGTAACTGCTTCTATGTTTTAAAATAATATGTTAAATATAATTCAGAAATTTTTTTTTTCTTTTTTTTTATTATTATAATTCCATATACTTTCTACATTAATATATAATTTTTAATTTTAAAGAATACATATACTGACTCTCTACGCCTTGGTCCATCCCATCCTCGGTCAGGTAGATGCGTTGGTTTTCCCATATAAATACCAGGTGTAGGCGTGTGGGCTCTTTGTGTGATAGAATAGTCTACTCTTATTCGTCGTCCGTCAATTTCCATTCCTGTGCATTGTTCTTTTGCTACTTTAGCATCTTCAGAAGATTCATAATAAACAAAGCAAAATCCTTTGGATCGTCCTGTCTGTAATTAACATTTATTAATTTAATTAATAATTGGAGGAATTATACATTGAATTTTTGTTATTTCTTGTATTAATCATTTTTTTTTTGGGATTTAAAAAACTTGTAGCCAGAGGCCTTTAACGTTCCACATGCACTTAATAAAAGGAGCGTTCTAAATCTCTGGCAGAATTTGATATTCCCTTAATAAAAAGAAAAAAAAAAAAAAATAGAGAAAAACAATCCATAAGGGTTAAACATTTGCTTATACAATTTATTCATAAATCTAAAAAAAAAAAAGAAAAAAAAAAAAAATAGAAAAGAAAATGCACGCTGCAAATAAATAAACAAAACAAAAACAAAAAAGAAAACGAAAATTATATAAAAGTACCTTGGCGTCAATAACAATTTGTACACTTTCAACCGGTCCATGTTTTGAGAAGATGTGATGAATTTGTTGTTCTGTGGTAAATATGGAAAGCCCAAATACACCTAAACATCGAGAAGGAGAAGGATTGTCTCTGTTACCAACATGACGTCTTCTTGTCGACATTGGACTTCGAGAATGTGATCGATAGATATTCCTATCACGTTCTCGAGAATAGCGGGAACGTGAGTACGATCGAGATCTGCTGCGAGAATATCTACCGCCTCTATAAAGAGAACGACTGCGACTGCGACTACTTCCACGATGACCAGCACTAGCGTATTTATTACTCCGATATGACTTTCGGCTGCGCGATAGAGAACGGCTCCGTGATCTGGAGTATTCTTTAACTGCCCTATGGGATTCTTTTCGTTCGCGAGATTTACGTGACCTTGAATGTGAACGTGAATCCCTTAATCCTCCATCAGCTGTACGTGGTCTTCGTGGGCTTGAACTTCGACTACCACTTCTCTGAAAATTAAAGAATAGATATATCAATTATGAATAATAAAATATTAAATGTAAACAATGATAATATGCTTTCACAATCAGATTTTAAAACTTTAGGGAACAATTGTTATTTCTTCAGCATTACATCAAAGCGAGCTGAGTTGATCATCATAGCGTTAACTATGTATACATATATATGTATGTATGTATGTATGTATGTATGTATGTATATGTGTATATATATATATATATAAATACGTATACACGGCACATTTTCTATTTGATAGGGGAAAAAAAAAAAAAAAAAAAAAGAAAAAACAAAAAGAAAGAAAGAAAAATATAAACGAAATATAAACTTATTTAGAGAAATAATAATAATAATAATAAATAAAAAAAAAAAAAAAAAAAAAAACAAAAAAGTGCACTACGAATTTCAAATTCTCACGTAAATTTAATCTCTCGTTAAAAAGCATACAATACGATTCTTATCTTAAGAATTGATAAAGGAAATATTTGCCGAGTAAACATTGTATCGACATACATTGTATTCGAACTAATAAGTAAAATTATTCTAAACACAATTACACGCGACGTGCGTAGAACGTTACGGATCGATAATGGCTGTAGTTGTTGGCCGCATGTTAACATATTCGTTGAATACTCTTAATTGTTTGCCAAAAGTAATAAATAATATGAAATGTGATACTTACTTCAATGTCGCTCATATTTAGTTTCAAGGTGGAAACTAGTCAAGAAATGATTAATGTTAGATAGAAATTATAAACTGAAAGAACGATATTTCGTGGCGTCGATATATAATAATGGCGAATGATCCTCACTTTCGGGCGTTTCAACGTATAACGAACGGAAATGGTGATATTACTCGATGGAAGCTATGAAAACGCCAACATCCGGCGTTGCTAAGAAACGAAGAATCGGATTGGACGATAGTTTGGCGCTGCATGCGACACTCCATTCAAATTTCACGTGCGAATAAATTTGAACGACGATATTTCTTCAAGCTACGATATCTTCTTAAAAGTTTACATTGAAAAATTGTGAATTATTTCGACGTTACGAATTGCACATTTTATATATTTTTCACTAATATGTTGTAAAAAGAAAAAAAAACAAAATCAACGAATGAATTGTAAAGATTTATTATGTTTACCTTGTCGTATCGCAAACGATGACAATTTAATTAAGTAAAATCTATCATTTTAGAAAAACATTACGCGTCGCTCTCGCGTATTGTTTGCGAGATAAAAAAAAAAAAAAAAAAAAAAAAACAAAAAGAGAAAGAAAAAAAAAAAAGAAAAAAAGCGATTTACTAAATGAACGTTAGAAAATTTGTCTGATTCGTTGATTTGTTCAATTTAATTCGATTTATTGTTTCTCCCGTAATTGAAATAAGTTCAATAAGTTTTAAATGCGAATTCGAAATTATAACGATTTAATAAAAAATCCCTAGAGAGAATATTAAGAATATATTTTGATACAACAATAAGGAATATTATATCCGATAAGTTTAAATTCATAGTAATATGATCGATAAGCCTATCTACCTTATGAAAAATATTACTTATATCTGTTTTATTCGAAGTTTGGATTTTTTTTATAGAAATTGTTGAGTTTAATATTAACGAAACCGCCAGTGGTGTATATCTGCGCAGAAAGCTGCGCGTAGTTATGAGTCTATAAAAATTGTTCATATCGAAGTATTGCCGCAGAGCCACAGACGAGAGGAAGGATTCTCCGGTAGTCAGCGAACCATTTTTCTGTCGTCAAACGGATCAAGCTTTTTGTGAGACTTGGATCGATCACAAAAAGCGGGATTCGCTTTTCGCATAGGAATTGGCCTGTTGAAGGAGTACCAGCTTAGTCGCATAGAACCTTTAAAAATTGTGAGTAAAATCGGTGACTTATCCGAATTCGCTTAGCGGACGATGCCTATGACCGGTCAACCTCTACGATCCGTTTATAACTTTAAACGAAACTTTGTTTATACTTGAAAGACTTTCAGGACTCGAATAAACTAATGTTAGAATTCAGTTTCATCAATGGACAACAATTACCTAATTTCTGAACATAATATACTTAAAGTTAATCGATGAATTTTACAACTATCATGGCTGCCAGCCGGTTTTACTATCGTTTTATACTTCAATAGAGATCGTATACGTTTATAAATATTTGGATATATTTTGTTTTTCATTCGTTTTATTTCCAATAATATTATTATCCTATCGTATATTAATATACACATCTGTAACAACGTGTATTTTGTTGCGTAATGACTTGTCGTTTTCGCAACAAGAAATTAATGAATATGTAAGTTTTATTTATCTTCAAGAGGATTTGTAAATCGTCTTAAGCAAAAAAAAATTGAAATAGAAATTTATTCGTTATTTGATATCTGTGCCTGTTGGAAATGTAACACATTGATATATTTAATATTTCCTGTACATGTTTGTCAATTTGATATGCTATTTAAAATAAATATATTGTTATATCAAAAATATTGTATTTTTGATAAGCACAATTAATGCTGGAAGACTTTTATTTTATTACATTGTTACAACAAAGTTTTGATTTACATGTCCTATTTACTTTATTTTTTAATTATATTATTTGAGATGATGATTATATATTTTGTCAAATAAATATGCACATTCCTTTCTATTTATTATATCCTTAACATATAATCATCAATTATAATAAATAGTAAAATTAATAAATAATATAATATTGATATTTTTATAGTATTCATATATTACAAATAATAAAAGTACAATTGCTTTATAATAAAAATAATAACATTAATTATTATTAATTTAATTAGAATATTACAAAATATTATGTTTGATGTCATTGAATATTTTCTTTATTTTGATATTATTCTTAAATAAACATACATGTATATGTTATTGAATTAATATAAATAAATATTTGTATGGAATGTTTTAAATTGATATAAATATAATTTATTTTTAGATTTATAAAATGGAAGAAATGCGTCAACAACAGCAGGTTGGGCCTACTATGCTCTCCAATGTAGGCAATGTTCCCAACCATTCAAATAATGCCCATCGTCGCAGTAGAACTCGGATAACATTACATGCCATGATGTCAGAGTCATTATCACTACCTGAAGCAGCTCGTTTAGAAATGGAAGCATTACCTAATAAGACACCTGTATCAGTTCTTCAAGAACTACTATCTCGTAGGGGTACAATACCTAAATATGAATTAGTTCAAGTGGAAGGTGTCATACATGAACCTACATTTCGTTATCGAGTTACTGTTGCTGATGTCGTCGGTTTGTATTAAAATAATATGTGTATATATATATATATACATAATTTTGATTAATTGTGCATGTATATTAGTTAGATAAAATTTTAATATTTTGTTGCATTATAAGATATATGTTACTAGGAGATGAAAAGAAATTTTCTTGATGAAAGAAAAAATTGTATTTCGTAAGGACTAAACTATTCAAGTAGATCCAATTGTTTCAGCAATGGGGACTGGTAGATCTAAAAAAGAAGCCAAACATGCTGCAGCCAAGGCTGTTTTAGATAAATTAATTGGAGTAAATATTGAGTCTGCAGAATCTCCTCTTCCAAAAAGTTTAGCCGAGTAAGAATAATTATTTAAATAAATTTTTAATGTATTATGATAGTGCAAGCAGATCAGCTATTATAAGTGTCAATAGAATTTTGGTAACATGTAACTTTATGAAATGTATTTACATATTATATAATTTTAAACATTGTATATGTAGTTCTCAAAATCTACCAGAACTTGAAGGATACGGAGAAGAAAAAGGTTTAACCAATCCAATTGGAGTTCTCCAAGAAATGTGCATGTCTCGTCATTGGCCACCACCAAAATATACAATGGAAGGTGAAGAGGGATTACCGCATGAAAGAAAATTTACTATTGTTTGTTCTATTTTGAGTTTTCGTGAAGTTGGCTATGGTAAAAGTAAAAAAATTGCGAAGAGGCATGCAGCTCATAAAATGTGGCTTACTCTTCATGATACAAACAATCAAACTAATATGGATGGAGATGAGGTAAGACTATCCATATACATATATAAGAGATAAGATTTTCTAAAGTTTACAATAATATATATATATATATATATATATATGTATATATATATATATGTGTGTGTGTGATAATATTATATAATATGAAGAGATATTTGTTGTTTTAAACAATATATAAGTTATTGACATATCTCTATTATTAATTGTTTATTTATCATGTATAGTCTCTAACTATACTATAACAAATTCAATTTTACAAAATATATGTATGCATGTGATGTGTGTGTTTGTGTGTATGTGCACGTGTGAAAGAACAGTGAAGTGGAAGTGATTCTTAACAATTATAAAATTGTTTTATTATTCATTATGTTTACAAGAAGCTACCTTTCTGATCATTTTGAATCTATAGCGGACGATATTGATATGATGAAATGAATGCTGTAAGAAATATTTATGAATTACAGATTTATGAATTACAGAATTACAGATTGGTTGTCTTGAAAGCACCTATATTTAAGTCATTTCCACTTCATTTTGCTTTCGATGCAGGTAGCATATTCCATAGTAGAAAAGTTTCATAAATGTTTAATAAAATTATTGATTAATTGTCCGTTATAGATTATGCAAAAGACTGCAAATGTAAATGCCCGTTATGCTGACCTGAAAGGTAGCAAAATTTCAACATTAACAACGCCTCATAGTCATAAAGTTTCACTATTTCACAAGAACCTCAAGTCTTCCACAGGTGTAAAACTTTTTGAATTACAGGTTTGTATAATATTTTGTCATATTTAAAAAATAAAATCAAATATATTGATAAATTATCAAGAGATCGCAATTTATCATGTATTTCTTGTACATTTGTTTATTATTCATAATTATGAATGAATTGCTATTGGTTTTTGTTTCAGAATACTTGTTTGAATGATGGTGATGTAAATTTGGTACAATTCTTGCAAGAGATTGCTTCAGAACAACAGTTTGAAGTAACGTATGTTGACATTGAAGAAAAGTCTATTAGTGGTGAGTTCATAATACATTTACATGTATCAAATTATTGAATTTGAGAAGTATAGTTTTCTAAAGTTATAATTTATATTTATTTTGTTCTATTATATATTTTTATGATAAATTTTTGTTTATTGCATAAAATAATTACCATTTCATGATATTTATTATAATATAATATTTATGATTTTTGAAAATGAGTCTATAAAGTAATGAAGAAAATAATATAATTTAATATCTTTACAAATTTTCTTATAATAAAAAAATTATAAAAAGTAATTATAATTAAATGTTGTGCTAATATATTTTATTTTGAAAAGTATAAATTTTGTAAGCACATTATTTAATATAATTGATTTATTAAATATTTGCAAAATTGTTCATTATTTTTCTGTAAGTACCATGTCAAGTACTACATCTCTTTCAGTTGTTGGTATGTCATCTTTTATTTGTTCATTAAATGCTATTGCGATCAAATGTGGTTTTCTTTGCTGTTTCTGAAAAGTATCTTCCAAGAATTTATCATAATATCCCTTACCATGGCCTAAGCGTTTTCCTAATTAGGAAATATAAATGCAATAGTATAGTTAAATCTATTATATACGTAATTTGTAATTATAAAGTAAAATAATTTACCGTTATAAGTAAATGCTACTCCTGGTAAAAGAATAAGATCTAGTTCACCTGTAAGAGAAAAATATTTTTCTTTATTGTTGATCTTTCTATTTTATCTTTTATCTACTTACCATTTTGAAAGGCATTTTCTCTAGTTTCAGAAATGTCTGGTTGTTTAAAATTCCATTTTGTTAATGGCAATTTTTCATAATCATTCATAGAAAATAATTTAACCATTTCCATTGTTTTTCCATTACATCTAGGAATGAATACTTCCTTTCCTTTTTCAAATATGTCTGTCAAAATAAGTGTAGTATCAATTTCGTCTTTAGTACTAAGATACACGGAAATTCTTTTACTATTCTGATATTGTGGTAATCTTTTCAACTGAAATATAATAATGTTTATAAAAGTCCATTATATTATTTCAATATTGTACGAATATATATGATATGACATAACCTCTTGGCTGGCAAATTTTTAACATATTGAAATACTTTATATAGAAAAAAATTTACTGTACTTTTTCAAATATTCTTGAAGATTGTCGTGCTTTTTCTTCAGCAGTGATATTTGAAATAATATTACTCATTTCTTTCCGTAATGCATCTTTTAAAGATTTCATAGTTGCCATATTATTTTGCTTTGTAGAATCTATCCAATAATATGCTTAAAATACTTATAATTAGATAAATCTATCTCTTAGTAGATAAGAATTATTTACATAAGATATTTTATGATTTCGAATACAATTATCATAGAAGTTTATATAATACATCACATCTTTACAATAATTTCTATTCTTATATAAAGAGAAAATTTTCTTTTTTCACATATATAATATATTTATCAAAACATTTCTCTTGATTTTACTACATACTTTTTGTTTTATTTATTATTTTTTCTTTCTTTCTTTTTTTCCCCCTCCCCCATTAATTATTTAAATTAATACAATTTTTTTTTCCTATCTAATAAAATTATTATTATCTTAATATTATTTGTACAGTTATTTTATTTAATAATACAATTGTAGGTAAATGCCAGTGCCTTGTGCAACTGTCCACATTGCCAGTGGCAGTTTGCTATGGTTGCGGTGTAACCAGTAAAGATGCTCAAGCCAGTGCTGCTCAAAACGCTCTTGAATATCTCAAGATCATGACCAAGAAGTGAGCCAGCGCTCTGCTCCTGCCAGCTGTCACTATAAACTGCAAGTCCCATAGTAATTTATTATCAAAAAATCAGAATAACAATGCGGACACTAAAATGATGCAACAAAACAGTCAAGTTCCAGAAAAAACCAAAAATGTGCAAAAACTCGAACATGTGGGAAGTAAGGGTAGAACGTCAAAAGCATCAATGAAAACGATAAATGCTACGGTAGGAAATAAGGATTCGTTATTAAGTACCATTACCACAACGCCGGACGTTGCTGTTGCCGCTACTAGAATGAGCTCTTCGATGAAGAAAAACAACGATAATAAAGACAATTTAAAATCAAATGATCAACCATTGACCAAAAGTTCATCGTCGATCGCCGTTACGAATAAGACAAGTACTACGTTTGGTAGCGTGCGAGGTGTTAATAGCTGCGTCGGTAATGTGACCCACGGAAGTAGTGCAAAAGTAAAGGATTATTCTGTAAAAAAGTTTTCTAACGAAATCGATTCGAAATTAAATAATTATCAAATGCAGGTGGATTACAAAGAAACGTCTGTAACGAATCAGGATTACAAAAGTCGAAGTAGCAACACAATGACCAACTTGCCAACGAGATTTTCTAATCAAACGTCCATCCAAGCTTTGCATCGAGAAAATCATATGACTTTTAATGTTCATTCTCGTCCAGTGTCCAGAAACGATAATACAGCATTTGCAGTGGCTAGAAAGGCTTTGGAGCAACAGAATCCAGTAGCAAAAATGGCACCAATCAATTTCCCTCCATTGCGCGCACCACAGAGTATAGTTAACGTGCGGCATCCATCTGTAACCGAAGCTAGGATAAAGCACAACGAGATAAGTGGTCTAAATATCAAGTCAAAATTGAACGTATCAAGCTCTTTGCAAAGTGGCATGAAAGATTTGGAACACAGCAGGCAAACTTTTCATAATTATGGTACCTCGCAAATTGCTGGGATACCGAATGTTCAGAATCTGAGCAACGTTACGGCAAACATTTCGGCATATCCTAGGCCCGATTCATTTCCACAGCCAACCGTTGCTAGTGTGCTATTCCCGGAGACAGCACAGTTTCCTCAATCTCCTCCGTTCAGTACAACGCAAATTGGTCAACTAAATCAATATCAGACTTATGATCCTAGTAGTTTTGCTACTACCCCAGTGAGCGTTAATCCGGTGATCCCTCAGTTCTCAGCGGAAAGTTCTATGCCATATCCGCAATACGAGAATCCTCCTCAATTCGTGCAACCAAATCATTATCCGCCCGCAGATATGGCGAGCAGTCAATATCAATATCAACCTCCAGGAGTTGGTCAAATACAAGATTCACCGATGTTCATCCAAAGCCTGCAAAGTCCAATAACCGTAGCGGATCAATACGCAGCAGCTCCGAATTATGCCAGGGCAGTCAGGGCCGAGCTGATGCCTCGTTTAAGAAGACCACCAAGATTTAATAAGTAAATTAGAGATATTTTCCAATGACACTAATTTCTACCGTTCTACCAAAATACTCTATCAACGAAAACTGGAACTTGTACTGTTAGAAATGTGACTTTTGGGAGTCGACTATGGGACACGACTTTATGTTTTTTTTTTTACACTTCGATATTTAATCTAGACTCTCTCAGTATAGATATAATATCTAAATAAGTCTCTTATATCGAAGGGCTTTCTTTTTGTTTTTTTTTTTTTCCTACGTAGGTTGCGACACGTCCATGTCGAATTTATTCATATAACCATAATTAATCCTCGTATAATCTCGCGAGAAAAAGATGAGATAAAAATTATTTCAATTATTGATCCAACTTGAAATGGATTTTAACTAATCTGAATCGTGATGGCGATTTAATCGTCTAAAATAACGATAGGATATAATAGGTATTTGAATGAATTCGCAAAGAATAAGGACATCGCATATTGGGCGACCATTTCAGTATGAACTTTAATTAAATGATATTAAATCGACGTCGCCAAAAATTTTCTAATACGCCATTGATAAGTGACACGGCAGGGGACAGCGCTTTAAGTTCGACTATAAACAATAATATGGCGTAATTTATCATTGTTGCGAATATATACGAGCGATGAGGGAGAAAGAAAAAAAAAAAAAAAAAAAAAGAAGAAAAAAAAAAGAAAAATGAAACAAGAAACAAAAAGAAAAGAAAAAGAAAATGAAGATTAACAATCTGCAACAAATTTATCAAACTGTAAATAAATTGTAAGCGCAGATGAAAAGGGGGAAAAAAAAAAAGAAGAAGAAGAAGAAGAAAAAAAAAAAGGGAAAAGAAAAAATAGTCATACGTCTTATATTATAAAATAATAAAATATTGGTCGAGGAACGTATTCCGACCTAACTTATTTTCGAATCTCGCGTCAATTTTCAACGTGGACGAAAGTAAGGCTGTGCCAGCGCGTGTCGCGCAGGAGTTTCGAGTTTTCGCGAACAAACGGGTACGAAACAATCGCGTTCACGTCGTGTACGTTGAATATGACAGACGAATGAATACTGTGAAATAAAACGAAATAAAGAGAAAATGAGAAAAGCGTTAAGTTAAAAGAAAGAGAGGTTCGTGATGTCTTGTAATACAAGTTCTAATATTGTGAGAATGAATGGTATTCTACTACAAGCTATACTTTGCATAGAATTAGTGGGAAGTTTTCCAGTATTTACAGTAAATAAACTTAGGTTCATAGCTATGTTTTTAATGTGCTTCACTATTTACAATTAAATTGTATTGAGGGTGACAGCGTTGTGACACGCTGTTGTATAAAGTCAGAACTGCAGTTACATTTCAATGATAGAGAATGAAAGAAAGAGAGAGAGAGAGAGAGAGAGAGAGAGAGAGAGAGAGAGAGAGAGAGAGAGAGACAATGGCACAATTATAAGTTCGAATTTTAATAAGACGAAAAAAAAAAGAAAGAAAAAAACAGAAAAGAAAACAAAAGAAAAAAGAAGAAACACACAAGGGACATAAGAGATGAATAATAAATATGCCGTTTACTGTATTCTCTTTGCTCGCAAGCACTAACAGTTACATCTCTCTACCAAATGCATATGCACAGTGCAAACTTAGCTTTTGCCAATCGTATTATAATTATAATAATACGCGATCTTGGCATAATGTAATATTTCAATGGTGTATGTTTTTTCTTTATTATGGTACCTCATAAACTCATAAGCATCACTTATATGCGTATGGTTAATCTATAAGGATTCCGTACTAAGTACACATCACATGACTTAGGAACATTTTACACTTGTGTATATTCAACTTCTTCGAATTGCCTTTGTACTATGTTGACGTTATCGTATATGAGATTTTCTAAAAATGAAAACTTTGCAAAACGAAACATAACAAAACGAAGAAGAAGAAGAAGAAGGAAAAAAGAAGAACAAGAAAAAGATAAGAAGGAGGAGAGAAAAAAAATACAGGAAAGAAAAAAAGGAAAAAATGAGAAAAGCGAAAAAAGGGAAAATTATATAAATGGTCATGTAAAAGAACATGCATCATGTGCCCGACACATTAACAAACGTGTATACGCTTGTATGCACACACGTACATATTGCGCTGCTATTCGAAGATTTTCATTTGTTATCTTTTCTTTATTTTTCTCTCAAAAAAAAAAAAAAAAAAAAAAGAAAAGAAAAGAAAAAAAAAACAAAAAGAAATCAAAATTCGTTCGTTGATAATGATAATAATTCGTTTCTTTGCTATTTCCAAATGTCGATTTTCTTCGTGCCCATCGACAAATTTTTTTAATAGATATATTTTAACTCTTAAAGAAAAAGTGTGTGTGTGAGCGAGAGAGAAAGAGAAAGGGAAAAATAGAAAAAGAAACCACGTTAATCTCGTGGATAAAAAATAAAACAAAAAAAATATGATGTATGCATATCGACGATTTTTTTTTCTTTTTTTTATTTTTTTTTTTTTTTTTTTTTTTTTTTTTTTTGATACTAAATACGACTGAGAGTTACGGTCTCAGATCAGATTAAATACGATTACGATTGTACGAGTTTTTTTTTGATATTGTTACGATAATTCGACGAATAATCTGTGATATATTCTTCTTGATCTATTACGTGTTCTACGTGTCACATATTTCTCGTAGTATTTTCCTTTCTTTTTATTTCTATTTTCTTTTTCTTTTTTTCTTTTTTTTTTTTAATTTTCTCTTTTAGATACACGATCGTACGAATGTACATACGTAACCGTGACACGACGGTAGCTTAAAAAGACGGGGGCCGCAAAAGAGACACAAAGAGACGAAAATGTGCCGCGTGACGCGTGCTTGGATACAAAATCGACAGTACAAAAATTTGTAAGAAACGAATTAAAAAGAAAAAAAGAGAAAAAGAAAATAGAAAAAAGAAAAAAGAAAAAAAAAGTCAGGACGTCTGAGAAGGAGAGAGAAAACGAGTGATAGAAAGAAGGCGTACTGACGCCTTCCTTGCCGAGATTTTTTCGACGAAAATAAATGAAAAATGAAAAAAAAATCTAACTTACATATAGGCGCCATCTTTCTTAAAAGAAAACGTCGCCGTTGGGTTGCGTCTGACCCATTTTTGCGACAATACATTAACACATATGTATATATATATATACACACACACACACCCACCCCCACATATACACATACATACATACATATGTACAAACATGGACACATACATTCAATAATTGGGCGCTTGTTTCGTACATTTTGGAAAATAAGCATTATTTAGATGCAAAGTATAGAATTGTATATGCGTGTAATGGACCTGCATTGCTAGAATGTTAACACGAACAGTATTCTTATAAGCGGAGAGATTTGTTCTTTTTTTTTTTTTATTTATTTGTTTATATATATATATATATATATATATATACATATATATATATATATATATCTCCGGATCATAATCTAGAGAGAGAGAGAGAGAAAGAGAAAATGAGAGTGAGTGTGTGTGTGAGAGAGAGAGAGAGAGAGAGAGTGAGAATGAAAATGAGAGTAAAAGCTCATAAAACTCGTTTAAAAAATATAAACGAGAAAAATATAATAATCTAATTGCGAAACGAGCCGATTTTGCTCTTTATATATTGCTGCAAGGAGGCTATCCTTGCGTATATCTCTGTGATTATTTAAATGTATATGCGCGTCCGATCTAAGTGAACGGCGTTTATTTATAACTTCTACCCTTTTTTTACAATATTCAAAGAGGGAAAGAAGAAAAAAAGGAAACGAGGAAAGAGAGAGAGAGAGAGAGAGAGAGAGAGAGAGAGAGAGAGAGAGAGTGAGGGAAGAAGAGAGTAGAAAAAAATTTATTAGAAAAGGATCAATCGTATGCGATTCGAGCTTCCGACGATTTGTCCTATATGATATAATACGACGTACATATACATACATATGTATAATATTATATATGTATGTATATTTATAATTTGGCTCGTACAAAAAGACTGCGTTTTTGTCTATTTAGGTTTCCGTGATTTTAAGGCGGAGCTATGTACGAGGATTTTATGAACGAGCGAGCGAACGAGCGAGCGAGCGAACGAATGAACGAGAGAGAGAGAGAGAAAGAGAGAGATATATATATATATAGAAAGAGAGTGAGAGACAGAGAGAGAGAGAAAGAAAGAAAATCTAAAATGCATTTTTTTTTGCATCATCGACTCGGGCTACCATCATCGTTATTAGTATCTTTTTCTATTGTTATATGTACGAAGATGATAAATCGATGAATGTGTGATCGTTTAATGTGCGATCTTTAATGATAGAGGAGAAAAACAAATATATGTATATACATACACACACGTATATATATGTATGTATACATACATATATATATATATAGAGAGAGAAAGATATATATACATATATATATATATATATATATATATATATATATATATATATGAGATGGTGATTGTAAAAGTAATCTAAGTAATAAAACTAAAAAGAAAAGAATTGATTTATTATATAATTAATTATAAGGGTTACATAATAAAGTAATTCTTTTTTCTTTTCTATCTCTTTTTTTTTTTTTTTTTGTAATTTAACTTTTCCACTTAAACCACTTTTCTAATCACCTATTTATACATATATACACACACAAATATATATATATATATATATATGTATATGTATATGTATATGTATATAAATATATAAAGAAATGAACAAATGTAATAAAGAAGGACGAATGAAGGATGTATACATGTATGTACGTGTGCGTCTGTGCGAATGAAAATTTATCGTATATGAATGTATGTATGTATTATTTAGATAAAAAGGAAAAAAAAATAAAGAGAGAGAGAGAGAGAGTGAGAGTGAGAGTGAGAGTGAGAGAGAATTTGTGAGTTCTTAAATTTAAAAGATGTGCATTTCGTATGTATGCTTTTCTATGTACGTACACGTACATAGTATCGTTTTAGCATAAATGTGAAAGTAAGAAAGAGCGAGAGAGAGAGAGAGAGAGAGTGAGAAAAAGATTCTTTGTTGATAAATAAACGACGAAGGTGAAGGAATATCAATCTTCTTCATTTGGACGAAAGGAGAAAAGATCGTGAGGGTGTCTTCGACACGATCCTTCGAAGAACGATCCTCTCTATCTTTTTTTCATCATGTCTTATAGCTCGGAGCAAAAAACGTAGCCTCAAACTCCTTTCCATTTGCCCCGACTCCCCCCACTCTTTAACGCTTAACTAACTTTTAGAAAGTTGTGACGTGAAATCGTTGAAGGGGCGGAAAGATTATATGTATATATATATATATATATATATATATATATATATATATATATATACATATATACACATGTACATATATATGAAACGAGCTAGAAGGCCAAAATGAAGAAGACTAAGACTAAAATGACGACAATGATGATATAATGATGATGATGATGATAATGATGATGATGATGATGATGATGATGATGATGACAATGTAAAAAATATGATTACGCGCGTATCGACTTCATCGCCCACCAAATTTTTCATAAATTCCTCTTACAATTAGCGTGATAAAGTTAATATATATATATATATATATATATATATATATATATATATATATATATATATATATAAGTATATATATAAAAAAAAGAAAAAAAGAAAAAAAGAAAAACCGGAAAAAGAAAACCAATAAAAAAAGGAGAAAAAAAAAAGAAAAGGACGATAAATTATTCTTTGTAGATATGGTAATAAAAGGGATGTGTCCTTTTTTTTTTGTAACTCTTCGTTGCGTTAAATAAGTTCGTATTGAAATATTTCGCGAGAAAGGGGTGGGGGGATGGGATGGGGTGGGAGGGGTGGTCGAAGTGAGAGTCGGTCATTTTTGGATTCGAGTTCGATCTAACTTATCTATGTATATATGTATATTGAGACACGAGCGGAGTAAAAATAGACGATATACAGTCACGACGACACACGCGCGTTACTTTAGGGACACGTGTCTCTTCGTGTTCATCGATATTTGATGCTACGCAAAAATAGGTTCGATTTTCGATACTCCTCTTTCGAACTGATCTCGGCCAATCGAGTTTCATGTCCGATTGTTGATAGGTGTATGTAGAAAAAAATTTTGTTGCTTTTCTTTTTTTTTTTTTCTTTCTGTTTTTTTCTCTTTTTTTTCCCCCTAAGTTCGCCCGCTTGCACCCAATTATTTTTTTCCTACATTATTACCTTGTAATCCTTTCACTATTATTTTTCTCTCAATTTTTTTTCTCTTTCTTTCTTTCTTCCTTCTTTTTTCTTCTCTTTTCTTTTCTTTTCTCGTTTACTTCTACATTCTCCCGAAAGGATACGTGGTTACTGTGCGCAAATCTTTTCTTTCTTTTTCTTTTTCGTTTTTTTTTTCTTTTTCTTTTTTTTTTTTTTTTTTTTTTCGTTTTCTTCTTTTCTTTCAGTTTGTAAAATAATGTTTCGATGCCGGCCACGTATCGGATAAAATGTACGTAGTATTTTTAATACGAGAAGATAGTAAAATTTGTCTATCTTTTTTTTGTTTCCTTCTTCTTTTTTTTTTTTTTTGTTCTTTTTTCCTCTATCTCTCTTTCTCTTTCTCTCTCTCTCTCTCTCTCTCTCTCTCTCTCTTTGTTTGCATCTCTGTCTCCGTTCTCGGTATTATTATACGTTTAAACTTTTCTTTCTCCTCTTCATTTATTTAAATCCCTTTTACGTTTATAAATAAAATACTTATCGTTTCGCAGATTCGATAGGATGTACTAGCATATGAACACGGACATAGCATACAGATAACGACTTTAAATCGATTTAACGAGAGGCCCTTTCTATACGTATCGCGTATAAATATATATAACCAGGCAAGGTTGTTCTATGTATGATTGTGCGTGTAACATTGTTAATAAATCGATGATGCTTATGAAAGCTTTTTTTCCCTACAGTTTTGTTCCAATCGTAATCGCGAATACAACCTCCTTACAAAATCGAACGACTATCATTGAGGACTATTGGATTTCGATTTCTTTCTTTCTTTCTGTTCTTTTCTTTTCCTTTTTTTTTTCTTTTTCTTTTTCCTTAAGCGAAAACATCGATATCTCTTTTTATGTTCCCTTTCTTTCTTCCTTCTTTCTTTTTTCTTTTTTTTTTTTTTTTTTTTTTTTTAAGATACTCCTACGCAACTGTAAACTGTAATTATTTATTCATTATTAAATAATACAAAGTCATTAATTATTTTAAGGACAATTATGTTATATTACGAGTGTAAATAAAAATATTTTCTTTAACTAATTAATTTTGCTTGAATCGACGAGTTAAAACGTATAATATATATTTCCGTGCAAACATCGCGCCGCTGTTTCGTAACATCACGATCCTAACATACATCCACTTCTAAAGAGAAGATTTTTCTTTCGAGCCAATGTCGTTTTAGACTTGTTCTTTATTGCCGTTCGCGACCTACTTTAAATTTGTATACCACTCGCATGGTTCAATATTACTTAAAGTGGAATAGGTAATATAAATAAAAAAATAACAAAAAAAAAAAAGAAAGAAAGAGAGAAAAGAAAAAAAAAAAAGAAAAGAAAAGGAAAAAGTAAAAAGAACAGATCGCTCATAAGATATCCCTTTTAAAAATTGAGTTTTCTGATTAACGAGAATTAAAATACAATCATCTCAATATCTAATGATCCGATTTTCTATCGTCAATGGATATGAATAATGGAGTCTATTAAAGTCGTTAGGAAGTTCTTTCATGCAACACGATTCGAGGACAGTTTAGAGACTGACTGTTAGTTGTTATATAGAGCGTATTGTTACATTATAAGTGATATAATTAAGGAAAGAAAAAGCAGGAAATCGCTATTCATTATCTGCTCGATTTTCGATCTTAGAAATGTATATGTATTTACGTGGTAAAGACTCGTTAAAGTTAAAGGAATAAGAAGAAGAAGAAGAGAGAGAGAGAGAAAGAGTTAATCGTAGAGCCATTATTAGCACGCCTCTTGACGTTTAATGTCTTCGGCATGGAACAGGGTTCAAAGTAACAACAAGAATTTAAAGTTCGATATTATCGAGACAATGACTCGACGATAAATTTATGTACTAAAATTACTACCTTTTGGGTTCTTGACTTTCAGTTTTTACCTAGTCATACACATAGAAGACTTTGCGCTACTGGTAAGATCGATAAGACGGATATTATTATGAGTTATGGTCTCTAAAGGCTTTACGAAGAAGTAAAGGTTCAACGCTTCTACGCTAAGATTAGATATACAACGTGCATACGTTCTAACATACTTACAATACATATATACATACATACGTGTCACCTCATTCGATGTCAAATGATATTATTCGTAATTTTTTACAACATCTCGTTGATATGTCACCTTTATTGATTTATGTATTATGCATAATTTATTATTATTATTATTATTATTATTATTATTATTATTATTATTATTATTATTATTATTATTATTATTGTTAAAGGAAAATAAACACGTTTCGAATAAACACAAATTGTGTCTTTTCAGAGTCGCATCTATTTAAAATCTTTTAAGATATTTATGCCACGTCTTTTTATAACGTTCGCTAAAAACTGAGTTCTTCTTATAATTCATCGTTTTCTTTTTTCTTTCTTATCTCTTTTAGAAAGATCTTAGAATTATGCAAGAAATCGTGGCTCTAAATATAATATAATCAAATTCGCTCGCGAAGAATATATAAACATATGCCAATGGATAGCATTATTCATTTTTTACGACATACGTGTCGTTACGTTGTTGATTCCTTAAAAAGAAAAAAAAAAAAAGAGAAAAAAATAAGATAATGAATTTTTACATAAGTAAAAAAATAATAAAAAATATATTTTCGCGTTCATTTTATTTAAATGATCATTTCTCTTTTTACCGTTGATTGATAGTAAGTGACTCGTTAATAAAGATAGGGCAACCTGTTGAATGACGAAGCCATCTACTCTGTATAACGAATAACCTTCGAATATTCAATATTTGAGTAATTACAAATGACAGTCATTATGCAGGGGAATATTATCTAAGAGATAGAAGAAGAAGTTAACATTAAAAACAGATAATAAATAATACGTGTCAAATTGTTCAATGGCATATAATGGCGTCATCGAAAAATATTTGTATAATGAAATATTGAAATTTCGTTAACTCTTCATAGATATCCAAGGTTACATATTCGTTTTGATTAACGTTCATGTTTTCTCTTTCTCTCTCTCTCTCTCTCTCTCTATCTTTCCTTTTTATTTCTTGCTTTTTTTAAACTTTCTTTTCTTTCTTTTTTTTTTCATTTTGCATTATCAAAACTCGTTTGAATTGTTGTTGGAGGGGCTTATTCGCGCGCGGTGGAATTTGACGCGCATGCGCCAAAAACGACGTGTTTTAATTGGCTCGGAGCTGTGAATGTGCGCGCAGTTCGAGTCACGTTTCGATGGAGCACCCGCGAGTTCAGTAGCCGCCGTGCGGCCGCGTGCATTCGTTGAGATTTTCGGTTAGTTCGTATCTTCTCTTAGTAAACGCGTATTTTGACAGAATAGTTTCCTATGCACATATACACAGGTACACACCATATATATATATATATTTATATATTTCTTTTCCACATCTCTATTATACATTTATCACTATTCATTTATTTTCTCGTATTCACGACATATTTTCTCATCTCCATTTTTATTTTTCTTCCATATTATTTTTGTAATATATATATCTATATATGTATGTATATATATATATATGTGCGTAGTTAAAGTTACGTGAAATATATGCGTAGTGTCATAGACACAAAGAGACAGCGAAAACAAGTGACAATCGCCTTATATTACTCTTATTCAAAGAGAGCTAAGAATGTGTTGTCCGTGGCTTTGTTAAAACTTTTCAAAAGTCGACCGTAAGTTTTCCTTTTATTTTCTTTACTTTTCTTTTTTTTTTCTTTTTTTCTTTTTCCCCTTTTCCGTCGTGCGCGTTGCAGTGTTAAACAGCAAAAGAATAAGAAAAAGGAAGGAAGAGGAAGAAGAGGAAGATTGGAAAGAAAAGGGACAAAGAATAGTGCATGAGAAAAGTTAAGAAACGTATAGCCGATTCTTGGCGTAGTTACAACGACGGAAGTCGTCATATCGAACGTGTTCGTACGTGTCTTCTTTCACGAAGAAGAATTTTCAACGAGATCTTCAACGTCTTTATAAACATCGTCAGCATCCGAGTGATGAGTAAGTTTTCAATAATATTATTTCCTTAGAATATGTCCTCCTTTTCTCCATTTGTTAATGTTCCAAAGTAACGTACATTATTTATTTATAGGTTATACGTATGTAGGATCGGTTTATATTTTTTTTTTTTTCTTTTCTTCTTCCTTTTTTTTCCCCCCTTTTCTTTTCTTTCTTTTTCCTTTTTTTTTCGGCATTTCGAAGAAAAAATAATTTCGTCGCGTAGATGTATTTCTACGAATTTCGAAGCTCGTCGAAAGAACGAGGATTTCTTTTTTTTTTTTTTTTTCTTCGATTGAAAATATATTTTCCCGTATATACATATACATATGTATTTGTATATATATAGATTCGTACAAACGTACTGCGTTTAATCCTTAAATACGCATGAACGGATGGGATAAGATTTATTTTTTCGAAAAGTCATATGGAACTATTCGATCATTTTGAAATAACGTCGTGGGATATAATCGAAGTATTCTCGTTTGAAAATATTAATTTTATTCAATTTACGATGTATTGCGTATAAAGTTTTAAGTGTCCGTGGAGAGTGAGGTTAAGTATCATAATAATTTAACGTCGTTACATCGTCTTTCTCTCTCTTTCTCTCTCTCTCTCTCTCTCTCTCTCTCTCTCTCTCTCTCTCTTTATAAACGAATTCATTTCGAACGAGCATCAAACTCGTTGTTAGATTATTTATCAATTATATGAAAATATTAAATGTTATAGATGATACATATACGACAGAAATAATTATTTCATGTCAAAACTCGTGTGTTTCCAATATAATATATTAAACGAAACGAGATATTCCCTTATCATTGGTTTCTCTCTATTAGTCGTAGAAACTTATGACACATTTAAATAATAATAATTACGAGGCTAATCGTGAAACGAATCGTAAACATCGTATTGGCATACATAAATGCTAATTCTTAATAGAGAATATTTTTTTCAATAATGCGTTAAACTTCGTGACTTCGTAATTCCATTGTTTCCGTTGTTTTCTTTATTTATTTATTTTTCTCATTTATTATTCAGTAAACGTTATTATCATTAAATTATATATTCAATCGCATTTCTATCAGATATATTTTTACTTTGTTCCTTTCTTTTTTTTTTCTTCTTTTATTTTTTTTCTTTTCTTTCTTTCTTCGTTTTTTTTTTTTCCTTTTTTTGTTTTTTTCCCCCGCCATAATAAAATCTGTACGAAAGCGGGAAATATGAAATACTCCATTAGATTTGATCGAATTAATACGATAATGTTCTTCACGGACGGTATTCTAATGGACGTTTGAACGAGTACAAATGCAAAATTTAAATATAAATATTTATAGTCTTTAATCAACATTAAAATTTATTCGTTTGCAATTTTTCAATTGACCATATTCCATTCGCAAGACCGATAATTTTGTTTTTTCCTTTTCTTCTTCTTTTTTTTTTTTTTTTTTTGTTTTTTTTTCTTCTTCTTCCTCTTCTCTTTCTACGTATCATTCAATTATATTGGATCGTCTAAAAGCATCGATAGTTTTGTTCAGAAATTCAATACATAATTCAGTTCTTGTCCACCATTATCTTTTCTATCGTTTATGAGATTAAGTAATGCCAATGGGACGTTTTTACGATAACGATATTGAGTGCTTTTTAAATTTCACTTCGCGGATCATAGGTATTCTACATACTACATATATCAATAAAGCTTTTGTCGTTTTAAACGATCGTTTTTTTCATTTTTATATATATATATATATATATATATATATATATATATATGAAATTATAGAGATATTTCGATATGTATTTTTTTCTTCTCTTTTTTTTCCGTTTTTTTCGAGACAGACAAAGGAGAGAAAGAGAGAGAGAGAGAGAGAGAGAGAGAGAGAGAGAGAGAGAGAGAGAGAGAGAGAGAGAGAGCGCGACAGGATTCTTCATATTCAACATATGTAGATATATAAAAACTGGTTGAGTTTAAATTAAATTCAAAGTCAATCGTAAATGTTTACGGGTTTTTATCGTTAAACAAAGAAAAACAGAATAGATTTTATTTATTATAGAAATAGAATGTAGAACTCGGAATAATTAAAAGGCCGATATGAATATTTTACCGTAACTAATTGTATGTCGTTTGAATCGATAATTATTGAATGTTGAAAGTTTTTTTTTAAATAAATGAAATGAGATACAATTTTTCAAGATTAAATTTTAAAAATCAATTATTACTTATTCTCTTTTTCTTCTTTGTCAAATATTTTAGATCTTAACTTTTTGCTTTTAAAATGCAAAATCCACGAGCTTAGGAATTTTATTTTGACAATGTGAAAAAAGGATGAAGGAACAAAAAAATTTAATCTTTGAAAAGTCTTACGAAAAAAAAAAAAAATAAAAGAAAAATTATACGGTTTAAGAGTACACGGTTTGTTTGTTACTTTGTTTCTTTCTTCTGTTTTTTTTTTTTTCCTTTTTCTTTTCTGGAAGATCAGTTTACCGTTCGTTAATGGAGTGGTGAAAGGGGGAGGCAGGGCTGAGGGAATTAAACGCAATTAATTTTATTAAAGCCTTCATTAAAAAGTTCTAATTTAGATAGATCCAATGGAAGTTCAATTGTACGATATTTAATATTATCTGAAAGTCTTTTAATATAATTAACGATAAACAATGTATTTTAATTTTTTTTTTAATCCTTTATTTAAGGAGAATAAATTTATATTTAAAGTCGTGAAAATTGTATTCCGATTGGCGTCAGTAAATTTCGTCGATCGCGTTATTTTCGGTTTCATGTAATCGATGATATTTTTGATGATACATAGTGATCGAATTGTTCTCTTATAGCTAATAATAGTTTTGCTGTTCATCGAGGAAAATACGTACAGTTACGTTCCTTTTTAACAAGAGCATAGAGAAATAGCTACCATGTTTTTCATTAAAAAAGAGAAAAGAAGAAAAAAAAAAAAGCAGAGAAAAAAAAGAGAATACTCTGAAACATTTATTGACTTCCTACGGAAAGAGAGAGAGAGAGAGAGAGAGAGAGAGGGAGGAAGAGAGAACCATTTTAACTTGGATCGTTTCTACGAAACAATTTACGATGCAGTTCGCTCTGTTTCTAACTATAGAGTTATCTTAAATCGACAAATTCGTCCAATGATCGATCGTTCCTACGAGAAGAATAATCTGACCTAACGGTGTGACTTGTCGTCGATTAGAAATCATCGTTTTAAATATTTTTGATCATACGATGAGAAATAGGTGGATACGTAAAACGAAAAAGAAAAAACAAAAAAAAAAAAAAAAACTGTAACGTTCAAATTCTATTCTTTTCTTTTGCTTTTTTTTTTTTTGTCGTATATTGATCGAAAAATATTGACGATTTTATAGAATTAAATAATTTAACAGAACGAGACAATGTTGGAAATCGAAATCGTCCAAAAATGAAATCTTTAAAATCTCATTGTTATTATGAAAATATTAATAAGATATTATTAATGAAAAACAAAAAGAAAGAAGGAAAGAAAGAAAGAAAAGGAAACAAAAAGAAAATATTCATTCCTCCTGATCATTATCCAGTTTTACGTAATGATTAAAATTTAATTAATAGATTTACATTAGTTCCGAGCAAATTCATTTCTTTTATATATTCGAACCTTGTAATATTAACACGAATATGCAAATATACGAAGGTATATAGTTTGCATGCGATAAATAAAGGTGGTAGAAAGAGTATAAAAGTTTAAAAGATATATGTAGGAGGTTGTTGATGCGTAAAATTTCATTAGTGTTGAATCGTGTGAAAACCTTTTACGAGTAATAATCTTGTCTCCACGTTTTATCAAATATTTTAACAATCGTTGTCGCGCCTTTAATTATAATAATCCACGACGAAAATCCATTTCTTTAATGTGGAACGAGAATTCTTCGCGTTCTATTTGTTCAACTTGTCATATTGAAAATGACGATGGCTTTAAAGATGATATGGAAAGAAAAGAAAAGAAAAGAAAAGAAAAGAGAAAAAAAAAGAGAAGAAGAAGAAAAAATGAAAAAAAAAAAGAAAAAAAAACAATCTTGAATCTCTGTTGTCTTTAACGATATTCTCGCGAGATTATAGAAATATTCTCATTCTCGTGAAGATTTAAGATATGCGCGCTGTCGCAAATTGAAAAAGCAGAGTTCGTTCGTAAAACGTCTTCTTAAATTTAAAATTCTCGCGATAACTATTCCCAGACAATTTTCTTTCTCTCGATTCTCTATTTTAAAACGTTTTCTACCCTCTTTTTTCTCTCATTTTCTTTTTTCTTTTTTTCTTTTTTTCTTTTTTTTTTCTTTATCGAAATAACACATAGAACATTACGAGAGATTTTATAATTATTTAATTTAAATTCATGGATACACATATATATATATATATATATATATATATATATATATATATATATATATATATGTATGTATGTATATCATTTTCTTCGATTGAGCTTCGTAATGATCATCCTTTGATATCGTTACGTACGTACACGTATATTTAATTTCGTATATCGAAGTTTCCATTCTTTCTCGCTTCAATGAATTATTTAATTATTATCAATGTTATATTTACATTTATACGTGTACACAGGCACACATACGTGTGTGCACAGACGAATGAAGATCAAAAAGCACGAGTGATTTTTTAATTTTTTTCTTTTTTTAATTTTTTTTCTTGTTTTTTTTTTTTTTTTTTTTTTTTTTTCCCTTTTTTTTCGATTCATTGATACAGTCATCGCGTTTCAAACTAGAAACGTGCAAGCGTTTACGCGCGAGCGAATTTTACAAGGCTTTGGAAATCATAGGCGGAGTTCAAAGTAATCGTTGTCGTGTTGCTTTTTCATCACACGCAAAAGCGAGAAAACGGCGATCCGGGAAATGTAAAATGATCAAAAGCGATCGTTATTGACGGTTTAATAAAGAAGAGAAACGAACGCGTACTATGCCAAGAAAATGTCACTTTACGAGTATAATGATACTATTTGTATTTGTAGAAATAGATACATTTAAAAAAAAAAATTATTTACATATATATATATATAATATTATTATTTACATATATACGTTTTTATTACACAATAAAATTTGTCGAAATCGAATTTATTTTTTTTCTCTCTCTCTCTCTCTTTCTTTCTTTCTTTCTTTATTTTTTTCTTTCGAGCGGGGTTTCCCTCTTTACGATTTA
>NC_060976.1:2901087-2908587 GCF_910589235.1 Vespa crabro
GTCTTTCGTATTACTACTGCTGTTCATTCCTTGACTTCTTTCCTTTTTTTCTTTTCTCTCTCTCTCTCTCTCTCTCTCTCTCTCTCTCTCTTTATTTTTCTCTTTCTCTTTTGTTTTTTTAGACGTAGAAAAATAAATATTCATCAAGGTACGAGATAGTAGTATCATTAAGTCTCTTAAATACACTGAACTTATCAAGAATTCGAAATCAAACGGTACACTTAAATACTCTTCCGTAGGTTTTTACCGATTTTTCGAAACTTTACCGAAATCTTATTGGAAAGTTTTCGTCCTTAACTTTCTACTTACTTGCTGCAGAAAATTCGTACCACATCGTGTCTTATACACCTACTCCATCCCCCTTCTTCCTTTTTCCTTCCTTCCTTCCTTCCTGCGTCTTTCGATCGCCTAGAAACTTTGATATACTCCTCTAGATATCCTTAAGGAGGAGAAAAAGGGAAGAAGGAGGAGGAAGAAAGAAAGAAAGAAAAAAAGAGAGAAAAAAAAAAACAAACAAGAAGAAAAAGAAAAAGATGATAAAGTTTTCAACTCGTCGATTAATGTTAATAACCTTTTATCTTATGCTACCGTGATAAGTCACCATCGATTGTTAAATTATTCGACTAAATTTTATTATTCTTCTCTCTTTCTCTCTCTCTCTCTCTCTTTTTTTTTTTTTTTCTTTAACCTTGTGCAGTTTTCGTTCATATATTTCGACTTTCTTTTTCTTTCTTCTTCTTTGCTTTGCTCAAAATTCCTTCATTCGTACATTAGTAGTATTTTTTTTTTTTGTTTTGTTTATCATTCAAGCTTATATTTGTTAATATATTTTTGTTTTCGCGTAAATCCTGAAGAGATAATGAGATTCATTTTTTTTTTTTTTTTTTTTTTTTTTTTTTTAGTTATACATTGATACGGGATGCATATCTTAACTCTCGAATTAAAATGCGATATTAATTCATTTATAGGACGAGATTAGTCTACTCCTTTCTCTTTTTTTTTTTCTTCTTTTTTTTTTCTCGTTTTTTCTTTCTCTCTTTTATTATTATTATTATTATTATTATTATTATCATTATTATTATTACTTTTTTTTTTTTGTTTTCAACTTGTCAACTCGATCGAAGAAACGTCTCTATAGAATGTCATAAGTTTTTTATTGGAAAAATACGAAGGTGGAATTAAAACATTTCTCTCGTATAAAAAGTATGAGAACTTCTTCATTTTTTTCTTTTTCTCCTTCTTTTACTCCCTATAGAAAAGAAAAAACGAATCGTGATTTATGATTTCTCTTCGTATTATAAATTTCCTTTCTGTTCAGATTTCTATCGGGGTTCACTATCGCTTTTTTTATTTTTTTATTTTTTTATTTTTTTTTATTTTTTTTACTTGTTTACTAATAAATAGTTATCAACGATATTTCATATATACATATATATGTATATACGAAGAATTAAATAAATGTTTGATTTAGTTATATGCAAAATTAAATCATCGTTTAACATTTATCTTTAATTTGTATAGGAATTGTATATTTAAATTTTATAAATAAATTCATTTTATAAATTTGACATTTGCAAAATGATATTTTTAATTAATTAATCGAATCGTTAATTGAACCATCGAAAAGGTAATATTAGAAAATATGCCATCGATTATAATAAATATTTTCAATTTATTTATGTAGTAAACGTATGGTATCCCCTTTATTTTTTTATTTTCTTTTTTTTTTCTGTCTCTTTCTTTCTTTCTTTCTTTCATTCTTTCTTTCATTTTTTCCTTCTTTCTTCTCATTCTTAGAACGTTTAGAATTCTATGAAAGAGAATGATTTTGTGTCGCGTGTCGGTGACTTTAAAAATAATAAATAAATGGATAACTGAGTATCTACGCTTACTTGTTGTTAGCTTTCATTGGCTTAAAGTTTAACACGATCCTAACGAGGAAACTCATGGAAATGACTTTAATAAACTTTCTCTCCGTTTTCTCTTTCCATCCTTGGATCTTGAAAATACAAAATGTAATACCTTCCGCAACGTTTGTAAGATGGAAAAGTACGATATATACCGAGTATTCGAGATATATTTATTTCTCAACGAGTCTTCTCTTTAGTGTCGTTGTCGTCGTTGCCGTCATCCTCGTCGTTGTCGTTGTCGTTGTCGTTGTCGTTGTCGTTGTCGTTGGGAAAGGCTTTTCTTACTTGAAAAACTGTACGAAACGTAACGTTGTTGGTTACTACCTTGTTTGTTCTATATTTTTATTTCTTTTATATACGTAGTACGAGGGTTTTATTTTTCAACCTCGCACTTATCGTCTCTCTATCTCTTTCTCTCTTTTTTTTTTTTTTTTTTTTTTTTCTCTTTAGGGACAAAAGCTTTCTCAAAAGGGAATTTTCTTTAATGCCCGACAATAGCATTGATTACTACATTTTTATCTTAAAAAATAATAACAATAATACGACGAATTTTATTTTTATTACTTCGTTAAATAATAAAATAATTTTTATTATTAATCATCGACGTTATCTTATACGATATAAATCTTGATCTTATTTTTTTTTCTTTTTTTTTTTTTTTTTTTTTTTTCTCTCTTATCTCGACAATTATTTTACTTTAATTATAACAATTGATTTTCATATATTATTAGTACGAAGTTATTGTTTTCCATTTCTACTTTTAAGTATGAATATTTTTTATCATTTTACGTATGATCATTCTTATTCGCCATTAGTTCAAAACGAGAAAGAATACGAGCTCGGTGATATCTATGGGTTTTGACACCTGTTGCTCGGTAAAGTAAATTATACATACATATATACATCCATACACTTATACACATACACATACACACACACACACACATATACATATATCGAAATGTATCGGTTTGAATGATAACAGAATATATATATATAAATGTTACAACTATCGTTACATGATTAATGGTTTTCGACAAAATTGCTATTTCCGAAAGTACAAAATTCATGTGTTAGTAAACGTAATTACAACTGTTAAGTAAATGAAGGTATTCGTAGAGTTTAATCTTTAAGGGTCATTCAGTTTTATTTATTGAAAAATAACATTCGCCTGCTAATGGAAAAGTTAGATATAATATTAGAGTGTAGAATAAATGTAGGATTAAATTGATAAGAGTAAAAAATGTTTATGAAATAATAACGAATGAAGTAGAACGATTAACCGAGGTTCATTAAATTTTCAATGTAATCTTCTTTTTTACGTTTACACATATTCACAGATATAATATTATAAAATGTAACTATATCATATACATATATTCGTATACAAAAAAAATATATATATATATATATATATATATATATAAATAATGTAAAGGTACGTACTCTTTTTCATACATTTTTTTTCTTATTCTTTTTTGTATTTTGTTTTTATTTATTTATTTTTTCTTTTTTCTTTTTTTTTTTTCTTTTTTTTGATCTGGTATAATACCACATTTATTTTATTTCGATATTTTTTATTGTATATTTTTTTAATAAACATATTCTTTAAATATATCGTTGAACGTTAAAGGGATCGATCGACGCATTTAAAGCGCCATAATGTGTTTGAATTGTATTATGTGACACCATTTTGATGAATATTCTGCGAAGGAAAATATACTTTCGTTTCCTTTTCTTTTCTTTTTTTCTTTCTTTTTTTCTTTCTTTCTTTCTTTTCTCTTTTCTTTTTTTTTGTCTTTTTTTTATTTCCTTCTTAAATTAATCGCGAATAGATCACTTGGAGGAATAATGAATTGTAAAAATTATTGAATAAGATGTCAAATTTAAATTTATATTTTATATTTGAAATTTTAATCGAGGTAGGTATTTTTTTTTCCCTTTTTTTTTTTTTTCTTTTTTTTCTTACTATTTTAAATTCATAATAAAAAAGATAAAAGATATATTATCGAACGTAAAAATATGTTTGTTAAATAAAATGTATGATAAACCGAAGCTGTGAATATTAGTTACTGTCATGTATCTAGTAAAAAAAAGAAAAAAAAAAGAGAGGAAAAAATATCTGAAAAAAATTATTATATGTACACAATATATGTACATATATATGTACATATATATATATTTATATGAATATATAATGAAGAGTTTTTCTAACAAAACTAATAAATTTATTCATCCATACAAATGGGGCTTTACCAGTCTAACAAAAAAAAAAAAAAAAAAAAAAAAAAAGAGAGAGAGAGAGAGATATATAAAAAGAAAGGGAGAAACATTTATGCAATCTCATTTAACAGCCAAACTTCTTTTGATTAATTCATAAAGATATTATACTGTGTTTATTTCGCTATTATAAATATAAACAATATGTATCTCTCTCTCTCTCTCTTTATTTCCCCCCTCTCTTCATCAGTGGCTGAATATTAAATAATTACATAACTTTAATTCATTTCGGAGTTACATCGTTCTAAAAAAAAAAAAAAAAGGGAGAAGAAGAAGAAGAAAAAAATAAAGAAAAAAGAAAAAAGAAAAGAGAACGTGTCATACGGAAAAGAAATGAGAATCGATGATTAAGCAGTAATTATGGGATATGATACAAAAAAAAAAAAAAAAAAAAAAAAAAAAAAAAAAAAAAATACAAAAAAAATACAAAGAAAAAAGAGAGAGAGAGAGAAAAAAAGAAAGAAATAACTGCTTTTCGTTTTTTTTTTTTTTTTTTTTTTTTTTTTTTTTTTTTTTTTTTTTTTTTTTTTTTTTTTTTTTTTTTTTTTTTTTTTTGAAATAGAAATAATATTTGGAATATTGGCATACACATTCAACATTTTACATTAGTTTACACAAGTTGAAAGCTTATTTTCTTATGAGGCAAACTCTCATCCGTATATACTTATGGTATTTCTTTCGCACATTCAAATCTAACTAATCCGAGAAAGTATTTATCACGGATAGGATTATTTTTCGGAGTGTGGATACGATTATGCATACAACGTTATATGCATCTCTGCATCGATGCACTTTGAATCATATAGATAGTGGCCACCCACGGTGGACAAATAATAATTCGACGTCGATGATTAAACGATTGTTTCTTTATCACTTTTTATAGATGATTCGATAGAACGTATCAAAGAAAATAAAATGAATTATTCGTTACGTTCGAAATAAATCGTACCGTTTCTGTTATTAAATTACTATAACATCTTTTTTTTTTTTTTCTTTTCTTTTCTTTTTTTTTTTTCCCCGTTTATTTTCATTTTATCCTCTTTAATCTTACGTACGATCTATAGATTAAAAAAAAAAAAAAAAAAAAAAAGAAGGGAATCAACTTTATGAGATTATCTCATAGATCGAACGATTTAACGATGAATGAAAATTTCAATCGAACGAAATACTAGTGTTATTGTTTATTTAGATAAAAAAAAAAAAAAAAAAAAATTAAAAAAGAAATGTTACGTGTAAGTACTTAATATAAGTGTTATTAGTGTTATAATATGAAAAAAGAGAAATAGAAAAAGGACTGGTATTATGTAATATTGCCACGTAATGTTTATTTATTTGATTTGTAAACAAATATCAAAAAAGATTATCGTCCGATATAATGATGTTATTCATTAACATATAAACTATTATATACGTCGACATTTATTTATTTATTTATCGAATCAATATCTACAAATATATATATATATATATGTGTGTGTTTGTGTGTGTGTATATAAAAGAAGAAAATATATATTTTTAATAAATAAACACGCTATTTTCGCAATTGAATTGTTTCTACTTATTATACGTATACACGATACATACGTGTATATAATGTACATACGATACGTCAGGATATTATATGTAAGCGTAATTTACATACATAGATAGAGGTGTCCGAGAAGGTTTCGTATTCAGAGCGCGTATTCAACGTTGTAAACTGAAATTTATACTTGACAGTTCCTGTCGAGTATTATTCCCATCTAATAGGATGAAAACTGTTTGAATAATTTAAACAGATACATGACGTGTATTTATTTGTAATAACATCAAAAATGAATGAATATATGTCTTGCAGAAATCCTTTCCCATCGCTTTACATATATATATATATATACACACACACATACACATATATAATATTTTATCGTAGATTCTATATACGCTTATTAATTACAATTAATATGTATATATATATATATATATATATATATATATATATATTCTTTTTTCTTTTTAAAAATTAGATTAGAACAATAGAATATTAATAAAAAATTTAATACAAAATTACGTATGTACATGCGTTTTTATAACTCTTGTACATATTTTTACGAAACATATATATATATATATATATATATATATATATATATATACGTATGCACATATATGTATAGCATCATTTATCGTTCTATTTAAATCCAAGATCAAGATATGAAAGGGCAATATTAACTCGGTTGACGTGTTTCGCATAAAAGTCACTGCTAGACACTCGAATAGAAAATTGAAGGAAAAGGAGAAATGTATCTCGTTAAATCTTCTTTACTACTATGAAAAGAAAAATCGAGACAGACAGATAGACAGATAAAGAGAGAGAGAGAGAGAGAGAGAGAGAGAGAGTGAGATAGAAAGGGAGGGAGACAGAATGATATGATGTCAAGATTAATTGATTTCTGTTTTACGAAGATAACATTTATCTTTATTTTTCTCTCTTACGAGAAACTCTGGTCAAATCCATTTATACATATATAGATACATAGACACACACACACACACACACACACACACACACACACACACACACACACACATGTATCTATATATATGTAATCTTAGTCGGTTTGCTTTTCTGATTTCTTCGTTGACCTATACCATTGACGAAAGGTTTTCTTCTTTCTTTCTTTCGTTCTTTTTTGTTCTTCCTCCACCTTTTTCTTTTTTCTCGTATCGCAGTTCCGTCATTATTTATTTCTCTCTCGTTCGTGCACGTAAATAAGTAAAAAAAAAAAAGTAGAAAAAAAAAAAGAAGAAGAAGAAGAAGAAAAAAAGAATCTTCCGTCGAATTAATCTTAAGATTACTCAACCCATCGTTATATATCCTCCAAACGCGTGATCACTTCCTTACCATTATAATCAATAATCAAACACACAGTGGAAACTAAAATATTCGTTTGACTTAGATTCGGATAAATATTTAATGTCTGCGGGTAACATTAGCGCGTTCGTTTGCATTGTGATTTACGAGAAACGAAAGAGAACGAATTGGAGAGGAAGAAGGAGTTAGACGCGATTGGAAAAAAGAGGAAATAATAAAAAAAAAAAAAAAAAAAAAAAAAAAAGAAAACAATATGAAATCATTTCGAAATGAATTCTAATTGTACTTCGATCGACTTTTTCATTGTTTGTTTTTTTTTCTTTTCTTTTCTTTTCTTTTTTTTTTTTTTTTTTTTTTTTTTTTTAATATATATTTCATACTTTCTCTTTTTATACCTTTTCTTTTTCTTCCCTCATTGCCCCTCTCTTCTTCATTTTTTTTCCTTCCTTTTTCTTT
>NC_060976.1:2913587-2928587 GCF_910589235.1 Vespa crabro
GTGATACGTTCGATATTATTATATAATGCGCGTGTTTTGTCTTGTGCGATTCTTTGTATTGTATCAAAAGCTCGGAGAGTGAGAAAAAAATGAAAAAAAAAAAAAAAAAGGAAAAAAAAGGAAAAAAAAAAAAGAAAAAAGAAAAGAAAGTCGAAAAATTGTTGTCGAGTCATCGTCAGTACAATTTTTGTGATAGCTGTTTCATTTGAAAGAAATTTTATCGGTAAATAGATCATTAGCTCGTGAATTTAAGGGGTAACCGGCGTCGTGGTGAGACGAGTTAACCATTTGTTATTTCTGATGAAATTTTGATAAAAGTGAATAATAATCACGTAGGTAGTTAGGTAGGTAAGATAGATAGGGGATACGTGTGCAATTTATAATTTATATTAATAATTTATTACTTTGCACTGAGATAGTTAAAGATAATATTAAAAAGAACCGTGACGTTTAAGTGTAAATTTGAAAATATACACGACGACGACGACGACGACGACGACGACGACGACGACGACGACGACGACTACGATTACGACTACGTGACTATTTGTCTCGTTCAAAGTAATTTTTTCTTTCTTTATTTTTTTTTCTCTTTTTTTTTTTTTTTTCTTCTTTTTTTTTCTCTAGCACTTCTAATCGCGATCCTTTGTATCCGTTAACGTTGATCGACGAGCTTACTAGGATTTATTCATGCATAATAAGAACGTGGGTTTATATTAAACTCATGATTAACCGCTAGAAAGAAAAAGGAGAAAGAGAGATAAAGAGCGAGAGAGAGAGCGAGAGAGAGAGAGAGAGAGAGAGGAGCAAAGTCAATTTAGCAAGAGTTGACTTTAATTTTAATATTACATTGTACGATAAATACCTCCCCCTTTATTCGTACCACCCATTCATCCAAGCTCTCTCTCTCTCTCTCTCTCTTCCTACATCCATCGTTTTGCATTTTCCATTTATTATATTTTATTTCCATTAATAAGTCCGATGCATTTATTAATCCGATTAGATTTATTAACCGATTGGAGTAACATAATGGCGTAGAACTAATCCTAACGCATCTGCTTTCGATCTATATCTACCATTAAGTTGGAATGTAATAAATCTTCCGTTGTAGATCTTAAGCGATAACGACGTATGTATATATGGACAGTGAAAATATTCGTATTATAAATCATTTCGAATAGTTTCAACGGGTTGTTGTATTACCCATGTATGTATAATATATGTTGTATATATAATTTAGAGAGCAAAGTGTTAGACTATTTTCATTATGGGATCGTAAGTGTTAAAGTTGAAATTTTCTTTTCTTCTTTTTCTTCTTTTCTTTTTTTTCTCCTTTCCTTTTTTCTGCTTACAAAAATCTCCCCCACCTCCCTCCCCTAGGAATTTTCTTTATAATCGAGTTAGAATACGTTTATTCGGCTAAGAAGGATAAACACACGATATATATATATATATATATATATATATATATATATATGTATAAATAAAAAGAAAATACATAAATTAGGTTAATCGTAATAAACTAAGATAAAAAATATATGGAAAGGAGGAAGTGGTTAAAAGAAAAACAAAAAAAGAAAAATGTATATTTATGTGTGATAATATATAGGAATGATAATGATCTTAAACAACTATTAATCTAATCCCAAAACAAACAAACAAACGAACGGACGGAATCTATAATGAATTTTTAATTGTTATGAAATAAAATTTATATCAATGAAAAAAAATTGAGAAAAAAATGTTTAATTGTTTAACGAAAATTTATTTGAGTGAGATAATTTAAAAAAAAAAAAAAAGAAAAAAAAAATTTTTATTACTTAAACAACGAAACTCATTTCAATGAAATAAATTAAGGGAAAAAAAGTTTTTAACTATTTGAATAAAATAAATAAATAAATAAATAAATAACAAAAAAAAAAAAAAAAAAAAACCTATTTCCTCCTCTCTCAATGAAATAATTGAAAAGAATTCTTAATTATTTTTTAATTATAATTCATTCAAATGTATTCTCGTGTTGTCATCAATTAACATTGATAAATCGTAATGCGTATTGTTAGATAATATCGTGGTCTTTACGTTTAATGATTACATGGAGGTTGATACATGTTGTAAACACTTTAATGTAACACCGTTCGATGTTCGTTCGAGCACCGATAACGCCTCAAATTGTTGTAGACAATGAGTGTAACCGACGATGATCGTAGCTGACGTCTAACGGGATTGACCGATCAGCCGTAGATAGGTGTACGTCTGCCTTTCATTAATAACATCCTTGTTCGAAGTAATCTTCCATAAGGTTAAAACCTTTAGAAGAAGATATTAGATTAGTTTATTACTTTATTTATTAGAAAATGATCTATCGATACGTTTAATCAACGATAATTGTTCCATTACAAATAGATCTATGAATTAATAAACGTCTTCTATTATACACATGTATATATATATATATATATATGTATGTATACATTTTACGTCAATTTAATCATGTTTGTTTGTTAATTAAATTAAAAAATAAAAGCATACATATATATATATATATATATATATATATATATATATATATATATATATATATATATATGATTTATACCACAATCGGCAAAGGTTCGACGTATATCATGCATAAATTATGTATATACATTATAACTAATTTCAACGTCAGTATTGTCGTTTATTATAAACGTCCCACATGTGATACAATTTAATTTATTCATGATTACTTTGATATTATTGACAAAGACCTCTTGGTTATTTCTACGATGTTTGTATTAGTTTCTATTTACATATCTAAATAATATTAAGTTCTATGATATTAGGATACGCGTTTTAATTTTATAAAAATTATTTATTATCGATTATTTTTTTTTTTTTTTTCGAATTATTTCATATTTCGCTTATAACTATTTACAGGAGAGAGAGAGAGAGAGAGAGAGAGAGAGAGAGAGAGAGAGGAAGGCACAGAAGAGAGATTAGATTTTAGTTGCATTACATTAAAGTTGCAATTAATCATTTAATTAAATAAAATATATTGGTATTGGCAAAGATATTTATTTATTTATTTATTTAATTTAATAAATGGTTGGTTAGTTGTCGCATACATTTGTAGAAATCATCGATCCGATATTATCATTTTTACAGCGGTTGGTTATCGTTTATTATTTTATGATAAATATAATTCCGAAGGATCCGAAAGTTTTTCAAAAATTATATCGGTCAACGTTGATATTATTTTTAATTAAACGTGTTGTCTCGTACGCGTTACGCCTTATGCATTATTTAATTAAATTGGCAAATTCTGTGTCTAATAATAACAGTGTTTTCGGTGGTAACGTCTAATTATAAAAGCTGCTGTTTCTGTTACGTTTACATTTTACGCTCGAAGAATGAAGAAATGTTGAGGTAGTATGATAACTGCAAGATTTTCAAATGCATACATATGTATATATATATTTATATATGTACATATATGTATTATTTATTTCTCTTTATAGTTCTATAAATAGTTTAACAACATATTTATAATTACACATATATATATATATATATATATATATATATATAAATAATTTAATTTTTTTTTTTTTATTATGATTGTTAATATTATATAAATATATTAGAGATACTATTTATAAAATGTTATAAAATATATAAAGCGTTAACGGATATGAAGATGTAATATATTTTACGTTATCGATTTTTCTATCATACTGTATATCTATATACATATATACGTTCTATCATTTTCTTGACGTCCTCTTTCTATTGTACGACGAAGTAAAGACCAAGAAGAGTTCTGGGGTTAACAAATGACTCTATAAATTATTCATCTCGTGGATTTGGAAGACTCGATGTCGTTTCAAAAAAAAAAAAAAAAAAAAAAAAAAGAAAAAAAAAGGAGAGAAAAAAATTGCTCGAACACTTTAAAACGCGAAAATCAAAATCATTTTTCGGTAGAGATGCGTGCATTCATAAATACGTCTTTCAGATATCTTTTTCTTTTTTATTTTATTTCCATCTTTTTTTTTCTTTTTTTTTTTTTTTTTTTCCTTCTTTTTTATCGAACATCCATCTATCTTTAATCCGGAGATTATCATTCGCCTTAAAACGTCTCTTTCGATGGATGGATTCGGAATATTAATAATAGAGAAATTCATTTCTCATATATGAGAAGTGAATTTTAAAAGAAATTTTAAAAATCATAAAGTAAAATCATTTTACATTTGAAAGAAGAAGGGATCGATCGATCGTCATGTAGAGATATTTATTAGAGAACGAGAGAGAGAGAGAGAGAGATCGTTCAAAAAAAAAAAAAAGAAAAAGAAAAAGAAAAAAAAATAATAGAAGAAATAAATAAGTAAATGATTAAAATAAAAAGAATAAAAAGTAAAATAATAATAATAAAAAGGTAAAGAAAATAACAGAAATTTAGTTACACTATAAATTATATCTACGGGATATAATCTGACGTCAATACGTTCGTACATAGTTCAAAGCAGTTCGTTGATCTATTAATAACGTAGATACATCGATGCACGCAATATGCCCAATAGACACGGTATATAACATGTTCGTATGTATTTAACTTTCCATATATATATATATATATATATATATATATATATATATATATATATATATATATATGTAGAGATAGGTATTTACATAATATAAGTTTACTCATGCTCATGGATAGTATGTGCATACGAATATCCAACAGTAATTTTATTACCAAAGTAAGGAAGGAAATGTTCTAGGAAGAACATTTAGTCATAAGCAATGATTAAGACAAATAAATATTTAATTCGTTCACGTTATATGATGAACTCATGGCATATCTTCTAGTGACAAAAAGAAATTTTAATTTAAGAAATTTTAAACGTCGATAAGATAATTTAAATATTTTTTTTTTTTTTTTCTTTTTTTTTTTTTTTTTCCCCCCCGAATGATTATCGATTGATGTGTTTATAAACACTTTGCACTATAATACAAAATTTATGTGATGAAACTGTCGAGGCTGTAGTAACATTCTTAACTTTTGATAATTATTTTGCGAGAATAATTTCGTATAACGTTTATTGTGACTCACAAATGACTACTACGGAATTTTTTTTCTTCCTTTTTTTTTTCTTTCTCTCTCTCTCTCTCTCTCTCTCTTTTTTTTTTTTGCGCAAATAACGTCGAACGAAACAAATAAATAAAATGAAAATAAAGAGAATTGTTAATGGAAAAATATCGATCGATTGAACTATAAAATTAAATTAACCTTAGAAAGTAATTATTTCAAAAAAAAAAAAAAAAAAAAAAAAAAAAAGTAAATTTATTTAATTTCAAATCATCGAAGATTCGATAATTTTCTGCATAATTTGACTCGATAAAAATTGTAAGATGTATTCCTGATTATAATGATAATGATGACGACGATGACGATGATGATAATACACTGATAAAACAAAGAGAATATATTTATACGTTCTGTTTCAAACGATTTCGTGTTTATAAAAATATTTTCGTGTTTACAAGGAAGGGGAGGGGGGGGGCGAGCGAAAGAAAAAATAGAATAACTAAATAAATCGTTTTTTCTTTCATTTTTCCCTTTTGTTTTTTGTTCTTTTTTTTTTTTTTTTTTTTTAATTTCGTTCTTCTGCAACACTTTTTTTATAATTTCTTTTTTCTTTGCTTTTTTTTTTTTGTTTACTCATTCGACAGGATAATGCACATTTTCTTACGTAAGATTTCTTTTTTGCGACGGCGATTGGTTATGCAATGAACAACAACAACGTTGCTTCTCTTTTATAACTTTAATTATTTCCCGCAAATGAATGAAAAAGAAAAGAATAAAAACAAATATAAATTAATAAATAAATAAATAAATAAATCAATCAATCAATCAATCAATAAAAATAAATGAGTACGATGAAAAGAAATATTAGAATATTTTTTTGAGCGAACGACAGTCATAATTACGATTTATCGAAGTCACATTTTTTTTTCTTTTTTTTTTTTTTTTTCTCTTAAATTGTAAAGACGTCGAAAAGTGATTTATTATATGCACATCGTATAAGAACTAAATGATTAATTTCGGACATTATGAATAATGATGAATGAAATAAAACATCGTAATAAATTTCAATATATTGAGTTGCGCCTCTTTTTTCTTTCTTCTTTTTTTTTTCTTTTTTTTTTTTTTCTTTTTTAATTCCTTTTTCTTTTTCTCTTTTAAATAATTTTATTACAATCAATTCGATTACAACGTTCGATTTTATTTCTCATTAATATTATAATAATTAATAACGTTATATCAATAAAATCTATTAATGCATTAATGTTTAACATTGGCGAAAAGAAAATGTGATATTTCAATTATCGAAATAATTTTGTCGAAATAAATTTTCGAAATATCATATGAACGTTTTGGCGATGCAATAATGATGCCGCCTGCTATTTTATCGATCCGTGAGAAGATGAGAGTGTGGGTGGGGGGGGGTTGGGTAGGGAGGGGGATGGGTTTTGTGGATGGAGAGGCTAGGGAAAAAAGAAGGGAAAGAAAAAAAAAAGAAAAAAAGAGAAAAGAAAAGAAAAAGGAAAAAAAAAAAAAAGAGAAATTGAGAGTGCAAGAAGACAAGCACTATCGACTGAATAGCGAAGGATGATATGGCAGAAAAATGATAGAGAGAATTTTAGAATCATCCCTCTGGGGAACTCCTTGATTCTCTTTTCCTTTCGTCGAGTTTATATTACCACGAAAAAATAACGAGACACCATCGTTCACCTTTTTTTCATGGTTTTCTATAATAACGTTAATAAATGTAAATTGGCATCGTTTAAGTATAAGGATCATCCAACGTTATTGCAAGGGGTACATTCCTCTATTTCTCTCTCTCTCTCTCTCTCTCTCTCTTTCTCTCTTTCTTTCTTTCTTTCTTTCTCTCTTTTTTTCCTTCTTTCTTCTTTCTCTCTTACATACACAATTTGCAATCAGAGATTTCTCCCCCGAACGAATTCCCAACTTAATTCTTCAAGGCCAATTTCAAACGTAACCATAGCAATTCTGACGTATTTTGAATTTTGCTATTTGAAGAACAGCTTTGTTCATTTTCCTACTTTTTTTCTTTTGTTATTTTTTTTTTTTTTTTTTTTTTTTTTTCTTTTTGTTATTTCTATACCTTTAAAGCTTTAGAGATATATGAATTTATTCGGCTAGAACTTAATAATAATATGCGAATACAAAAAGGAAAGCACATCCCCCACTTTTAAATTGGGTTTAAGTTACAATTTGTATCAGGGCTTATCCAAAATTTATATTTTGACTGTTCTAATCATAATGAAATAATGCCGGGGCACGTTATACCGATTATATATAGTTATCCGATTATATTGAAGAAGGATTTAAAATAAGCGCTTCATTTGATGCCACCTAGTTAAATCCTCGTAACGTCATTGTTATGTTAAATATATATTTCAAATCGTTTATCAAATTTTAATTATATCAATCATATTAGAAAGTATAAGAATTCTTTCTTTTTTTCGTTTTTTTTTTTTTTTTTTTTTTTATATTACATTAATCTAACATATATTCGAATTTAAATGTTATCGAATTGTTTGATAATTTTTATTAAATATTTAATAATAATAATTTCATTCGTGATTTAGATTAATGAAGATTATATCAATGAAAATAAATCTTTGTCGATCGATCAAATATCTCTCTCTCTCTCTCTCTCTCTCTCTCTCTCTATGTAAATATATAGATATACATATATATGTATATATGTTGGGAATATTTGAAACGGAAGGTAAAAGAAAAATGATGGAAAGCAAAGGGGTATCTCTTCTTCTTCTTAGTAAAAAGGGGTCGTTTAAGTACGTCGATAGATCGATTAATAACGGAAACCGATAGTCGAGCCAATTTGGTCGAAGGCTCTCTTTGTCATTGACTTTGACAATTGAGGGTGTGAGAATGAACGAACAATCATTCGCGCGGCTTTGCTCATGGCATGAAACTGTTATCGATCGTCTCTTAAAAGACTATACGTTTCGCGATAATAAACCTTTCCTCCCCTCCCTCCTTTCCTCCTTCTTTTTTTTTCCACTCCCTTCATCCCTCCTTCGCCAGCTATTAAATTCTTTTCTATCAAGATTTTCTAGATTTTCACGAAGTCGTGTTTTTTTTTTCTTCTTTCCTTTTTTTTTTTCGCCTTTTCATAAAAATCATTTAACAAATAATAATAGAACTTTTAAGTTTGTATTCGTTCATTGGATTCGATCACTTTAGAAAGAGACGAATGTCTCGTGAAAAAAATTTTCTATATCCAATAACGAATCGTTATCGTCTTTCTTATGATCAAATTTTTACGTGATTAATATAAAGACAAAGAGGCAAAGAAGATGGAGATGTCGTACGTACTTATGTATGTGTGTGTGTGTGTGTCCATGTGTGTATGTCTATGTGTGTATGTTTGTATTAGAGTTAAAAAAGAAAGATCTCTCACAGATAAAATTATATATATCGTAGAAAGATCTTTAGATCAATCTGTTTAAATTCAGGCCAATCAATGTATTTATTTATATAATTTATATATCATATTATTTTCATAATTTCAAGTTCAATTTCATCTAAATTAAACGGAATAATTCTCGCGAATTAATCATTGTCTCGTCGTTTTATACGGTTTATATTGATATAAATGTCTGTGTATGTGTGAGAAAGAGATAGAGAGAGAGATAGAGAGCGAAAGAGAGATGGAGAATGAGTTCAATTCAACGTGAGTTTTCTTCCTCAATTTCGAGAATCTAATACCGTTTAATTACGTTTCCATTTAGATGAAAAGAATTTAATTATCAAAATATTGGATTTGGATTAGTCTGAGTTTGATAAGTGCTGAGACAAAATCGCGAGTATGGTATGCAATATTAAATGATCATAAGGCAAATGATAATTGAACATAATTATAATATATATGTATGTACGTATATATGTATATACATATGTATGTATTTCGTTCCTTGCACTCAATGATCTATTTATTTTTTATAAAATTTTATTTTATTTTATTTTCTTTTCTTTTTTAACTTTTATGAACATAAATTATTACTTATATATATATATATATATGTATGTATGTATGTATGTATGTATATGTATATATAGTATGTAATAGAAAATTTATTGAAAAATTTTATTTAAAAATAATATAGTGTAGCGTAGAAAATTTTCATTTCGAGAGATATAATTTCTTGTGAAATAATAAAAATGAAATAAAAAGTTGTAATCATGATGGAGATTGAAAAATCGAGAAGAGATTAATAATCGTAAGATAATATTTGAACGGAACAAAAAAGAATTTCTTCGAGATTAAGGAATTTAATTTCGATAGTCATCTCTAGTATTCATGGATAATAATACTTCATGTATCTCGATATTCTTGAGTATCTTGTTTCCTTGTTAATCTCATCGTTTCGTTGAAATTTTATTGGATTTGATATGGGCGCTCGACTGCGAAATATTTTACGTGTAAAAGATCTCGCGAAATAATGTCAACATTTATTTTCTTTTAACCCGATGAAATCGTTATACTATCGTTTTCTTAACTATATTCTATCTTTATCTATCTATCTATCTATCTATCTATCTATCTATCTATCTATCTATCTATCTAACTAGTTTTTTTTTCATTCTTATTCTATCTTGTACGTCAATTTACTGGTTCCCCTTATTTTCGTAACCTTTTTCCATTTGGGAATTCTAGTTCGTAGGATGACCCTTCAAACGGCACTTTGAAATTTTCTAACAATTCAGAACGAAGTAAGTTTCAAGCGATGCTTGGATAACGTTGGGGAAAGAAGGGAAACTTGCATTTGCACTTGCACTTTTTCTCACGTCTATCAAATTGCTTAACTTTTAGGAACACCAGTTGTTGTTAACCGATTTTATCGAACATCTGGTGCATCGAACGACGTCAAATAGTCTTCTCTTTTTATTTCTTTTTCCTTCTCTATCTTTTCCTTGCGCTCTTTTTTTCTTTCTCTCTCTCTCTCTCTCTCTCTCTCTCTCTCTGTTTTATTTTTTTTTCTTTCTTTCTTTATCTCACTTGAGAAGATCTCACCACCAATCGGAAAAAGCAGCAAACACGAAATATCTTTCATTGCGAATTTCATATCATTTTTGTGGATAATTATAATTGGATGATCTTTTTCTTTTTTTTTTTTTTTTTTCTTTGAATTTTTTCTTTCTTTTCTCTATCTCTCTGTCTCTTATTCTTTTTTTTTTTTCCCTTAGTCGAAGCTTTGTCTCTCAGTGACGTTATAATAAAGTACATAACCGGTAAAGAAAAAAAAAAAAAGGAAGACTTGCACGCTAAAATACTTTGTCGGCATTTCAACGAAGTGATATCATAATTTAATTAATAATGATACTACGTTAACAAGTTGGCATTCTTTTCTTAAAATCATCCTTTATCTCGTTGTCCCTTGTCTCCATTTTTAGATCCTTTTTTTATATTCGTTGTTCCTTTGAGAACGTGAATAATGAATTTTCGAGTGATCCAAAGGGAAAGAATTAATTTTTATAATGTTACTCTTATGGATCTCCAAGGAGAGATATATACTCTTTCATATTATACATACATACATACATACATAAATTACATACACATACACACACACACACATATATATATATATATATCAGATATAGAATATAGGATATGAATATAGAATATAGGTGTGTATATATATATATATATATATATATATATATATATATATATGTTCTATGGGTTATATTATAGGGAGAAAAGACATTTTTCATGAAAAATATTGATGTATATAAAAGGTTGTTTCCGTTGGACCGAAACGATGGTTGGATAGTAATAGGGTCAATTTGTTATATCCCATGGACTATGTCATAGACCTTTAGGAACGGATTTGTGATATTCGTGTCATGCATAACGGAAAAGAGATAAAAGATAAGAGAGAAAGAGAAAGATAGTGTGTGTGTGTGTGTGTTTGTCTATATGTGAAGAAAGAGAAATGATCAATTATATTTTAATTACGTTAATCTGCATGATCGACAACAATAACAACAATAACAACAACATATTTATCAATTTTCAAGAGATCTCTTTCGGATCAGAGTTTCTTCAATTTGTCTTATAATCTATTCTATTCTATTCTTCTAATCGTGTTTTCACTTATCGATCGATTATTCGACGAATAAAATGAAATTAAAAAAAAAAAAAAAAAAAAAAAAAAGAAAAGAAAAGAAAATAAATAAAAAAGAAAAAAAAAATGAAATGAAATGAAATTAAATGAACACGAATTATCGATAAAGACAAGAAGAATTTAGGATGATGTGGAAGAGGATGAAAGAGGAAGAAACATGGAAAGATAAAAGCAATTAAGAATGATTTATCGACGACAGTTTTTTTTTTTTTGCAAATATCTATACGAACGTTGCGATTTTTTTTTTTATTTTATTTTATTTTATTTTATTCTATTCTTTTTCTTTTTTTTTCTTCGAACAAAACTTAAAAACATCACGTATGCATTTTAAGAAACGTACGAAGTTATATGTGATTATCACACACACACACACACACACACACACACACACACACAGATATTTTTAATATAAGCTTGAGCAGGTTTTTTTAGAATAGAATTCTTTATATCTTTATAGAATGGGTGAATATAACGGACGACATGAGCAGCTTGGATGCAAGAAACAAAAAAAAAAAAAAAAGAAAGAAAGAAAGAAAAAGCAGAAAGAAAAGAAAAGGAAACGCAATATGAAATTTATTTAATCAGAAAAAAGCGAAAATCTCATTTTCATTTGTATGAAATGTTCAAAGTAAAGAAAGAAAGAGAGAGAGAGAGAGAGAGAGAGAGAGAGAGAGAGAGAGAGAGAGAGAGAGAAAGAAGAAAGAAAAGGAGGTAATAAGAATAAATGAAAAAGAAAAAATAAAAAAAAAAAAAAAAAAAGAAGAAATAAAGAAAAAAAACGAAATAATTATATTCAAGGAACGATGCAATTTTTTCGCTCTGTGTTAAAAAGTGATATTGCACGGTTCCAATGTCGTTCAGATTAAATTGATATTGTGACTCTGTTAAAGTCAAAATATTCGTGCTTTATCATCGATACTCGTTTATTTATTATTTGTTAGCATTTCCTCTTTTTGAGGACGAATACACGTTCGTATATGAAATTCAAAGGGAGAGGAAGAGGAAAAAAAGAGAAAGAGAGAGAGAGAGAGAGGAAGAGAGAGAGAGAGAAACAGAAAAGAAAACAAAGCAAAAGAAGAATAAAAAGGATACGTAGCGATGTTACCTTTTAACAAAATTATTATTAAATAAGATCGATCATAGTTAATGTAATTGCTTTTTCTTTTTTTTTTTTTTTTTATTTATTATTATTCTTTTTTTTTCTTTTGTATTTTTGTTACGATTTGATCCTTTTTTTTTTCATTATTGTTTTTCTTTTTTCTTTTTTTTTTTTTTTTTTTTTTATTGGTCTACCGAGTTGAAACATTCGATCTATTGCTTTTTATTTTTTTTATTTTTTTTTTCTTTTTTTTCTTTTTTTTAATCGATAAAATCGTCGACATATATCCAAATATTTACTTAAATATTTTTGTTAATTAAAATGGACGAGCACATGTGTGTCATCGTCGTCATTGTCGTTGTTTGATGTATTTCGAGTGTATATCTAGTTGGTCACTTTGCTGTTTATCGTTTGTCATAAACCACAATCATACCGCGGCATCCTGTCGTTCTCATAAAACGCAGATCGACGAATTGACGAAAAACTCTCATAAAAAAAAGTCGAGCAGATCTTTGAAACGAGCAACGAAATACACGCGTCTTTGAAATGGTCGCACGATGACAGCTTCGTTTCGTTTCGTTTCTCGTTTCTCGTTTCTCGTTCTTCACATAATTCCTTCGGAAATCGATTACACACACACACACACACACATATATATATATATATATATCCACGTAACAAACATTGAATTTTTTTCAATCTCGGAATTTACGTTTCTAGATATCTACGGTTCTGCATAGTATAAATAATAATGATAATAATAATAATAATAATATTTGACGAACGTTTTTACGTTTAATCGTAAGAAAAAAATCATAATAATAATAATAATAATAATAATAATAATAATAATATTTGACGAAAGTTTTTACGTTTAATCGTAGCAAGAAAAAGTTTCACAAAGAAAAAAATTTTCTATATTCATGTATATATATATATATATCCATATACGTGGATATCATTTTAATGATATTTCAACAAATTAATACGCGTTATTTCGTATCGTATAAAATTAGTCACCCTCGAAGAGAATATTTTATGACAATCGTTGATTTTCGATATACCATATATTCGGAATAATAATTTCTTTCGTTTGGAAATGACGAATGCGTGGAGAAAATGAACAAACGAAAAAGAAAACAAAAAATAAAAAGAAAAAAAAGAAAAAAAAAAGGAAGAGAAAAAGAAATTTATTTCTTTAATCCGTGAAAATTTTCAATTTAACATAATCGTATATTGTTTGATCGTTAATGAGAATATTATAAACTGAGCTCTGAATATTTTTCTTTAAGCTCGTACATTTTGTAATGCAGACGTCACAGAAACGTCATTTTAATATTGTTTGAACATATTTTTTGTTTCTTTTTTTTTTTTGTTTTTTTACACGAACCTGCTTGACATTTAGAAACGTCGGAATAAAAATAAAAGAAAAAGAAAGGAAAGGAAAGGAAAAAAGAAAGAGGGGCAAAAGAAAAAAAAAAAAAAGAAGAAGAAGAAAAAACAAACAACACATTGTACACAGGTACCAATGACTGTGCCACGATGGCATACATGTGGATGACAGATGTCGGAAGGTGAGAGTGCACCATCCAACGATACGTACTTGACACAACGGTGATCTATTATATTCACGTATGTTCGATTTCCGTCACTGTTATCGCATCCCGTACGGTTTCTACCTTGTCACGATTCTATTTTAATTTTTACGACAAGAAGAAACGGAGGAGGTGCTTTGATATGATATTAGTATGAAAGAACAAAACGGAGCAGAGACAGACAGAGAGAGAGAGAGAGAAAATGGTTCGATGTTTTATATATATATATATAAATATATAAAAAATGTAAATTTTAATAATTAATAAAAAGAAATATAAGTTCTGATTACGTAGAATGAATTTAATCTTTATCATAACTTAAGACTGATGTTCAAGTATTACGGAATAAAAATTTGTTGAATAATTAATTATTATAATGTGCATTATTTATCTTTACGATAGATATGTTACGGTGATAAATATGAAAAAGATAAAAGAATCCCATGTCATGCATGCGATATGAGATTTATAAATGACGAAAGACGAAAGAAAGACAGAGATAGAGAAAGAGAGAGAGAGAGAGAGAGAGAGAGAGAGAGAGGGAGGGAGAGAGAGAGAGAGAGAGAAAAGATAAATGTAAAATTAAACGTTTAATCGATAATATATCTCGTACGATTAAGAATATATTTATTACTTTTTCCATTCGATCGATACCATCTAATGATAATTCTTCAATTATTTAGAAAGAAATAATTTTATCGTAATTTAACGATATAATATATATTTCAAACGACATTAAATGTCGCTTTGATAAAAATTGATCTTAGTATACTGTCTATATATATATATATATTAGGTTGGAAACTATTAAACGGGCGTTTTTGTTTAGTTATTTATTACGCCCGTTTCATGGTTTCCAACCTAACATGTAATATATTAGCGTTAATAATGAATGATTAGAATGGATCGTATATAATCCGAATAAATTATTTGTTTTTCTCTATTATTTACATAGATCTATCGTTTGGAAAAAACTTAACGAGGAAAAGTGGGACGCATATGTGTGTCGCAGGTGGGATGTAAATAGAGCAAGGTAGAATATTTACTTCGTTAGAATCGTCGATGAAGGCGATGAAATCG